>NW_020356185.1:0-187969 GCF_002211085.1 Panicum hallii | reverse complement strand
TTACAAATAAACCCCCCTGCTCATTCTATTTAGAAATGAACCCCTCACTACACAAAATAATTACGGATAAGTCCCTGGCCTTTTTAGAGTACCCTAGGTATTCCCGGAAATTCCAATCAAGCCCTCCCCCTCCCAACAGTAATTACAAATAGGTCCTTAGACCCTTATCCCTTCCCTAAAACCCCGTTCGGCCTATCATTTCATGCGCCAAAAATCTTCCGTTGCCTCGAAACTTTACCACGCCATTTCTATCATAATGCCGGGCCGTGCCATCAAGAAATTCCCCGAAAATATTCTTTCTACCATTGTTTCTTAAGTTATCTCCGATTCGGGCTTGTAGATAAACCTTTACCTCTTTTCTTTATTGAATGTTTGTTTGTGTGCGCCGTAGATCACGAGGTGACCGAGGGAGAACCCGTCGACGAGCAGTACTGCGAGCAAGAGTCCGAGAACCAGTGCCGTGAGCCAGAACCTGAAGGACAGTACCTCGATTAGGACTTCCCGGAAGGCTTTGTGAATGGCAAGTCCAATCCCACCCTTTGATGCATATTTATCCCAGTTTTATAAATGCAACCTATTGGCCTGTTTTATAAAATGCATTGTTTTATTGCAAGACATGGTTGGATAGCCACCTCTTGATTGCTGTGACTATCCTTGATGACCTAGGTTTTGCTCTGTTAGACGTTAACCACTGCTAGAGATGCTTATTACCTGGTATTCCCTTTATTGTATTTTAAACCATGACCACAAGCGCTTTTCCAAAAATAAGGGTACGAGTGTTTTAAAAGATAGAACGGGGATTTTGAGAAAATAAAAGAAAGACATAATCTGACGAGATGGACGGCGTTTTCTGTGTGAAATGCCACTAGTGTGCTCGTACCTTTGTGGTTGAGCATGGTTGGGAGATGTCCGTCTGGTAAATATAAGGATGAACTGAGGTTCATCTTGCCTAACCCATTATCGTACAACCACTCGACCGTTGTGTGGGCAACGGCTTAGCGTAAACCCCACTAGTTGTTCTGCTAGCCAAAAGGAGAGCGGGGTGAGCAACGGAAGACCATGGAAAAGAAATACGATCTGTGTGAGTGATATTCCGGTTATGACTTCATTGATGGGTCATTAACCCCATGGTAGCTTCCGTGTTGGCTAGTTAGATTCAGCTAAGGTGGGTAATGGCTTTGTTAGGATCCGCCGCGACATTAAGGTGTTCGTTAGCGCGGTACCCTACTTGTGGGTAAAGTGTACAACCTCTGCAGAGTGTAAAACCTATTCGAATAGCCGTGTCCACGGTATTGGGCGTGTTACGGGCATGGTCACTTCAATAGATGTTTCGGGATGATTGGTTGTGGATAGGTGTTTTGAAAGTACTCGGCGGTTGTGCAGTAAGCTTACTATGGACGCCAAGTCCGATGACACTAAAACTTGGATCCTTTGTGCAGGATCAACACTACTTATGATACGATTACTACAAAAATGTTTTGAGAAAGTGCTTTCGTTAAATAAACCCTGCATGTGTAAAATCTCGCTTTATCACAAATAAACCCTAACCCCACCCTTGATAAACCATGCATGATCTCTGTATCACCCCTCGCGGGGTGTGGTTGGACTTGTTGAGTACCTTTGTACTCACCCTATATATATCTGTGGTTTTCTCAGAGGAAGACCCGGACTACGTGATCGGAAACGACGAATAAGGGTTGCGTCCGCGCCCAACTTTGCCTGTGGGTGTTGACCCTCCGCAAGATGCTTCTGCTAGCGTGTTACTCTGAGCCCGAGCTGGATCCCACGTGGGTCACGCTTTGGTGTATTACCATAGCTATTTTATTACTAGTTATCGTTTGTATCGAATGCCCGCCTCCTCGGAGGTTTGTACAGTAATGTACCATCTGATGTAATAAATGTGTATCAGCCTCCTGGGACTGATTTTTATATCACATTTAAGTCACCTCAGCTGAGGGGACGCTTCAGGTGGTATCAGAGCCGTAGGCTGGCGTAGGACGTAACCCTAGGAGCGACACCCCTTTTAAACCCTAGGACTTGTTTTGACTTAGATATTTCCTGCACAAACACTCACCACTGGTTTTTGCCCTGTTCCAGATGGCTGACAATGGATGGGTCAACGGAATCTGCCACGCAGAGCCTGGCCTTCCTAAATTATTATTGCTCAGCCTGGAACGCGTTGGGGTTATGGAACCACTAGAGTATGCCTACCGTGAATACATCTCCGGGGGCACCCTTCGGTGCGACATAATGGATTTTGTGGAGAAAAGCGCCCGCTACCCTGATGTGGACCCTTGGTTCATCTCCACCGTGGGTTTCCGCTTCCTCGACACCTACCGAAAGGCCGCCCGTAAAGCCCTGCGACGGCTGCGTGTGCTTTACAGGCACCACCTTCAGCGGACCCCATTGGGATTTTTCCCACCCGCTGAGAGAAGGGGACGCACTTGGATTGCCCGGATAAGAGGACTTGGACGAGAAGAAGAAGACCTAGAAGATACGGTGTCCACTATCCATCTACCTTACCGGCTTGGATGCACTCTACCGCGAACAGACGGCACAACTGAGGGAGCTAATCCATGGGATTGAAAAGTTAACTCAGGAGCTGGAGGAACAACGGACAAGGGCCGCCAGCGCCGAGTATTCCTTAGCCGCCCTCCAAGCCCAGATGCAAGAATACGAGAACCGCAACGGGATAGGTGGATGGATAGAGGAAGAAGAGGAAGAAGAAGAACCCATGGAAACCCACTGGGATAAAGGCACACAAACCGAAGATCGAAGCATCCCAATAAAGAAGCGCCCTATCAGAACCGAGGAAGAGTCCCCATGATAGGATTAGCATTCCGAGCCAGAACCTTACCCTAATGACCACGTATCCATGAAAACTGTACCACCCCTGTTGTAATAATAAATGTTATCTACTCCCTTTGCACCTGTGCCAGATTGTTTACGCTGTCCTTGTTTTCAGATGGCTGAGAATGGGTGGACTCAGGGCGTTTGCCAAGAGGAACCTGGCTTTCCCCGCCTTTTGATCAACTCTCTGGAGCGCCTCGGCATTACCGAGCGCCCAAGGTACTACAGCAGGGAGTACGAATACCTCGGTACTCGTCGCTGTAGGGTGGTTCTCTCCATCGCCAGAAGCACCCGCCACCCCGACATCGAACCATGGCGAGTGACGGCCACAGGATTTCAACATCAGGATGCCTATCCCTTGGCCATCAGAAAGCTCTCCGATACCTGTGCCGGATCTTCGAAGAGCACCTCATTCCCACACCAATGAGGCTTTTTCCTCCGGCCATCAGGACGCAAGTCTGGCAGGCCCGCATGAGGAACTTGGAACGGCGCCGCCAACATGAAGACCTGTTATACCATGTGGTGGCCTACCTCGTCTCCCTGGACAAGCTCTTTGACGAGCAAGCCCAAATCTTAAGGGAGCAAACCCACCGGGCTGAGCAAGCCGAGCTTGCAGTGAGGATGCACCAAATCCGGGTGGCTCAAGCCGAAGCAAGGACCGCGGCTGCTATAAGTAGCGAAGCCGTCGCTCAGGAAAGCCTCAGACAAATTCAGGATCGGCGCATGCAAGAGTGGACCAACGGCGGAACACCCATCCCGGCAATCGGGGAAACCCGAGTCCTAGTCGGAACACCCATCACAGGATGGGAGGACTTTTTAGGACCCCGCAAGCTCCACCCGAAGGTACCGAAGGGACAGCTGCAGCCACAGGAGGAGGAGCCGTCGAGCGGCCCCAGGAAAATGGGATCCTCGAGGACGACGAGGAAGAGCTACTCATCCCACTGGAAGTTCACTCTGCCCCGGAAAACGACTCGCCCCGTGAGTAATGTGCCTTAGAGGTGCCCAGGGATGAAGCCGTTTCGGCCCTGAGCCTAGGATTGTGCCCACCCCTCTGTTGTGACCTTGTACCCGACCGTGTAGTGTTGTATCCCCCGAGTGTTGTACCCCAGCGTAATAAAAAAACTATTTGGCACTTGATGCTTGTTAGTCTATGCGATTGCCGGCAGTAGGTGGAGTCTGCCTTTTCAAAAAAAAAAAAACATATATATATCACCTAATTTCAAATCTAAGTCTCATAAGGATTTTACCCAATCCGCAGACGGCCCCTAGGCGTAACAACAGGGCTTTCCAAAGACGGGCACATGCCACCCTAAGTACGGAGAGACAACAAGATATGCAAGGACAAGCCCCCGATCAGGAAGACCAGGAAGATCAGGAAGTGAGCCAGCAGGGAGGGGAAAGCCAAGTAGGAGCACAACATGCCCCACCCCCACCGGCCGTCGACCTGGTGCAAGTGTTAAACAATCAGAACCTTCTATTAGAAGCTTTGACCAATGTTATCACCCACCCAAGGCCCCGTGAGCATAATACAAATGACAAACTGATAGCCTTTCTGAGGACCAAGCCACCCACCTTTGCAGGATCCTACAACCCCTTGGACGCAGATGACTGGCTGCGTGTCATCAAGAGGAAACTTGAGCCGTTTGAACATGGGGACCGTGACAAGGTCCGTTTAGCCGCTCACCAACTCACTGGAACTGCTTTGGCTTGGTGGGAGAACTACTGTGCAGCTGCGCAAGATGCCTCCACTATCACTTGGAAAGAGTTTGTGGATGAATTCCGTCGCTACCACATCCCAGCAGCCACCATGAAGCGCAAGGCAGATGAGTTCTGTGAGCTGCAGCAAGGCAACAAGTCGGTTGAAGAATACACATACCAGTTCATAGAACTAGCCCGCTATGCACCGGAGGAAGTAGACAAGGATGAAAAGAAGCAGGATATGTTCAGAAAGGGTTTAAATACCGAACTTAAGAAGCTGCTCTCCCCATGCATCTACCCAGACTTCAACACACTGATGAACATGGCTATCATCACTGAGAGAGCCATGGCAGAGGAAAAGAGAGACAATAAGCGTAAGTTCCTAGAAGCCAAAGCTCGTCAGCAGGACCGTTTCCAGAAACCAAGGCACTTTGGCCCTCCAATGACCAAGTCCCAAGCCCCTATGCAGTATAGGACCCAGCCACAAGCCACTGGCTCTCAAACCCCCAACACCCAGCAAAGACAGTTCAAGAGCCAGAGCACCATGAAGGTCCCACAGAGTAATACAAGCCAAGTTACTGCCAGCAGCAATACCCGAGCATGCTACAACTGCCGTGAGACAGGACACTTCATTGCTAATTGCCCATATGCCAATAACAAGCCGGCAGCACCAGCCCTCTCCAACTCAGTGAATGGACCAAGGCCAGCCTTATCAGGAGCCAATCGTGTACCCATCCGCAATAACAATACCGGCAACAACAACCAGCAGATGGGGCCGCCCCAGCAGTCCTTCGGACGAGCCCGCATCAACCACATCAACGCCCAGGAGGCTCAAGACGCTCAGGGCGTAGTGCTCGGTGAGTTCCTAGTCAGCTCAGTTTGGCAACAATATTGTTTGACTCTGGAGCATCACATTCATTTGTATCCTCGAGTTTTGTGGAAGAACACAATATACCTACAGTGCTACTTAAGACACCCCTATTAACCCGAACGCCCGGAGGTGACATAAAGTGCCGGCTGGGTTGTTCTAGGGTAAGGATCATCTTAAGTGGGGTAGAGTTCTTAGCAGACCTAGTAGTACTTAAGTCTAAAGGCATAGATGTGATCCTTGGAATGGATTGGTTAAGCCTGCACAATGGCCTTATAAGTTGTGCTGACAAGGTGGTACACCTAACCAACCCAGAAGGAGTGCAAGTAACCTGCCATACCCGGGGAAGTGGACCGGATCCAATGGTTTTTAGCATGGAAGCTACACTTTTGGAAGAAGTTCCAGTAATAAATGAATATTCAGACGTTTTCCCGGAAGAACTCCCGGGGATGCCGCCGGATAGGGATATAGAGTTTGTTATTGACCTTGTTCCTGGAACCTCTCCTATAGCTAAGAGACCCTATAGGATGGCAGCCTCTGAATTGGCCGAGCTAAAGAGACAACTGGAAGAGTTACAACAAAGTGGGTTCGTTAGGCCGAGCTCATCACCATGGGGAGCTCCGGTCTTGTTTGTCAAGAAAAAGGACGGAAGCATGAGAATGTGCGTGGATTACCGCGCACTAAACGATGTCACCATCAAGAACAAATACCCTCTTCCCAGAATTGATGACCTCTTTGATCAGTTGAAGGGAGCCAAGTATTTCTCCAAGATAGACCTAAGGTCGGGATATCACCAGCTCAAGATTAAGGAAAGTGATATTCCGAAGACGGCCTTCGTCACCCGCTATGGGCAATATGAGTTTACCGTGATGTCCTTTGGACTCACCAATGCACCTGCTTATTTCATGAACCTCATGAATAAGGTGTTTATGGAAGAGTTAGATAAGTTTGTCGTGGTTTTCATTGACGACATACTTATTTACTCCAAGAGTGTCGACGAACATGAGCAGCACCTACGAGTGGTTTTAGAAAGGTTGAGAGCGCACAAGCTCTATGCCAAGTTCAGCAAGTGTGAATTTTGGCTTGAGAAAGTAGCATTTCTCGGTCATGTCTTGACCGCAGAAGGAGTAGCAGTGGATCCCGCGAAAGTCGAAGCGGTCTCCAATTGGCAGCAGCCAACCAATGTTAGTGAAATCAGGAGCTTTCTCGGTTTAGCCGGATATTACCGGAGATTTATTGAAGGATTCTCCAAGATAGCCCGACCCATGACAGAGCTACTCAAGAAAGAGAAGAAGTTCACCTGGACCGAGCCATGTGAGAGAAGCTTCTAGGAATTAAAGAGAAGACTAACAACCGCTCCGGTACTAACCTTGCCAGACATCCAACGGGACTTTATCATTTATTGTGATGCATCCCGTCAAGGATTAGGATGTGTCCTCATGCAAGGAGGGAAAGTAGTGTCATACGCTTCCCGACAACTCAAGCCTCATGAGCAGAATTACCCGACCCATGATTTGGAATTGGCAGCCGTAGTACATGCCCTCAAGATTTGGAGACACTATCTGATTGGGAATAGGTGTGAGGTCTACACAGACCATAAGAGCTTAAAATACATCTTCACCCAGCCAGAATTAAACTTAAGGCAAAGAAGGTGGTTAGAGCTAGTTAAGGATTATGATGTGGTGATTCATTACCATCCTGGCAAAGCAAACATGGTAGCAGATGCCTTAAGCCGAAAATCTTATGGACCTAAGAATGCCCACCTTCAAGAAGAGATGGCACAATTAAATGTGCACATCGTCCCCCAGGGTTCCAGACACAAGTTGAGTGTTCAACCTACTTTGGAGGATCAGATCAGAAAGGCCCAAGGTTCGGATAAGGACTTGATGAGAATCCACATGCATACGGGGGAAAACAAGGCACCGGATTTCAGAGTGGATGACAAAGGAACCTTATGGTACAAGGATAGAATTTGCGTACCTAAGGAAGGAGAGTTCCGACAGACTATTATGGACGAGGCCCACAACTCAGCATATTCCATCCACCCAGGATCCACCAAGATGTATGTAGATATAAGGCAAAAGTATTGGTGGAGTGGAATGAAAGCAGATATTGCAAGATTCGTCGCCCATTGTGATACTTGTCAAAGGATCAAGGCTGAACATCAGAAGCCAGCAGGATTGCTACAACCCTTACCCATCCCGGTTTGGAAATGGGATGAGATAGGAATGGATTTTGTAGTGGGTTTACCCAAGACACAGAAAGGACATGACTCCATATGGGTGATAGTGGACCGGCTCACAAAAGTCGCTCATTTCCTACCTGTACGGACCAATTATGGTGGAGAAAAGCTAGCACGGCTCTATGTGGACAACATAGTAAAGCTGCATGGCGTGCCTAGCAGAATTGTTTCGGATAGAGGAACCCAATTCACCTCTAGATTTTGGAAAAGTTTGCACAAGGCCATGGGCACCAAGTTGGACTTCAGTTCAGCTTATCACCCGCAGACCGACGGTCAAACAGAAAGGGTGAACCAGATTATGGAGGATATGCTAAGAGCATGTGTCCTTACTTATGGCAAAGATTGGGAGCAAAGCTTACCGTACGCTGAGTTCTCGTACAACAACGGTTATCAAGCAAGCTTGGGCATGTCACCATTTGAAGCTCTCTATGGGAGAAAGTGCAGAACCCCCCTGATGTGGTCAGAAGTTGGAGAGCGTGCCCTAGTTGGACCCGCACTCGTAAAAGAAGCGGAAGAAAGAGTGGCCGAAATTAGAGAGAAACTGAAGGCCGCCCAATCCCGACAGAAGAGTTACTCAGACAAGAAGAGACGAGAAATAAGCTTCAAACCAGGAGACTTCGTCTATCTTAAGGTTTCACCTATTCGAGGGACTCGAAGATTCCAGGTACATGGGAAACTAGCCCCTCGGTATATTGGACCGTACCAAGTACTGAAGAGAATCGGAGCTGTAGCATACCGTCTGGAACTACCAGAAGGAATGACCGATATACACCCAGTATTCCATGTATCCCAACTGAGAAGATGCCTGAGGGTACCCGAAAGAGAACGGGTGACGGAAGAAGAAATAGCTTTACAGAAAGATCTTCGGTACCAAGAAGTACCTGTCAAGATTTTGGACACTGTCATAAAAAGAACAAGAAACTCTGAAGTACGGATTTGCAGAGTTCAGTGGAGCAGACATGGAGTGGAAGAAGCCACATGGGAACGCGAAGATGCCCTTAAGAAAGAGTTTCCCCATCTATTTAGGAACAAGCCGAATCTCGAGGACGAGATTCATTTTAAGTGGGGTAGGTTTGTAACGCCCGCGTTTTACCCTATTTAAATTACAGTACAAATCACTCGATAAAAGTATCTTTTAAAAAAACCTTTTCGTTGTCAAGTTCGGATCGATCCTAAAACCCCCTACAGCCCGAGCTCTTAATCGCCCAAAACAATTCCCCGGCGTCTCGCCGTCTGACCCCCAAAAGATAATCGCCATCTTTTCTCTCTTCCTCAACCCGCGCGCCGTGCCGCGTGCTTAACCCCGCGCTCGCGACCGTCGCCGCGAATCCCGCCGACGCCGCACCCCCTCGCGCGTCGCGCCGCACGCTCGCGACCGTCGCCGCGAATTTCGCCGACGCCCCCTCTTCCTTTTTCCTTTTCCCTATTCCTCTTTCCCCTTTCTCCTTTCTCTGTTCCTGTTTCCTGCTCCTCTCACCTCCCCTGCATACGCAGCACGGCACCGAGCAGAGCTCAACGCCGGCCACCACCACCACCCCCCCGCGCCCTTTGACGACGCCACAGGAACGGCCTAACCCGGCCCCTCCTCTGCGCACGCCGTGCACCCCTGCCGCCTTGGCGCTCACGCTGCCCCTGCCTGCCACAGCGCCGAGCAGTGCCGGCCGCCGCGCGTTGCCTCGCCACGGGCCGTCTCCCCCTGCGCCGCACGCCCCCAGGCCGCCCCTCCCCGCTACACGCCACCACGCGCCCTGCGCAGCGACGACCAACGCCACCGGCCGCCCTGCGCAGCGGCAATCCCGCCCCCACCGCCATTACTGACCGCCCCGAGCTCGCCGACCTCCACCGCGCCATCCCCCCCCCCTCGGCCTATAAGTACCCCCCCACGACGTGCCTCGCCGCCACCACAAACTCCCCCGCAGCCCTAGCCCCTCTCCCCGGCCCTGCGCTACCGCCGCCGCTAGGCCCTCCGCCTGCCGCCCCTGGCCCTCGTGGGCAGCCCGCCTCGCGCCACCCCGGCTCGTGGTGAGTAGTGGAATGGATTCCCCTTGCTCTCCTCTCCGTGTAGCCCCTATCCCCGGCCGCCGCCGTACCCTAGGGCCGCCGGATTTGGTGCCGCCGCCGGCCCCTATTCCCCCCTCCTCTGTTCTGGTAACGGGAGGAAGAAGAAGGGCACATTTGCCCTGAGCCCCCTGCCTCTTTTGCCTATTCCCTTAAGAGCCCACCCCCTTTTACCCCTCTTTACAAATAAACCCCCCTGCTCATTCTATTTAGGAAATGAACCCCTCCACTACACAAAATAATTACGGATAAGTCCCTGGCCCTTTTTAGAGTACCCTAGGTATTCCCGGAAATTCCAATCAAGCCCTCCCCCTCCCAACAGTAATTACAAATAGGTCCTTAGACCCTTATCCCTTCCCTAAAACCCCGTTCGGCCTATCATTTCATGCGCCAAAAATCTTCCGTTTGCCTCGAAACTTTACCACGCCATTTCTATCATAATGCCGGCCGTGCCATCAAGAAATTCCCCGAAAATATTCTTTCTACCATTGTTTCTTAAGTTATCTCCGATTCGGGCTTGTAGATAAAACCTTTACCTCTTTTCTTTATTGAATGTTTGTTTGTGTGCGCCGTAGATCACGAGGTGACCGAGGGAGAACCCGTCGACGAGCAGTACTGCGAGCAAGAGTCCGAGAACCAGTGCCGTGAGCCAGAACCTGAAGGACAGTACCTCGATTAGGACTTCCCGGAAGGCTTTGTGAATGGCAAGTCCAATCCCACCCTTTGATGCATATTTATCCCAGTTTTATAAATGCAACCTATTGGCCTGTTTTATAAAATGCATTGTTTTATTGCAAGACATGGTTGGA
Source organism: Panicum hallii (assembly GCF_002211085.1). Lineage (NCBI taxonomy): Eukaryota > Viridiplantae > Streptophyta > Magnoliopsida > Poales > Poaceae > Panicum > Panicum hallii. The sequence continues at coordinate 177,444 of NW_020356185.1, read as the reverse complement.
TAGCCACCTCTTGATTGCTGTGACTATTCCTTGATGACCTAGGTTTTGCTCTGTTAGACGTTAACCACTGCTAGAGATGCTTATTACCTGGTATTCCCTTTATTGTATTTTAAACCATGACCACAAGCGCTTTTCCAAAAATAAGGGTACGAGTGTTTTAAAAGATAGAACGGGATTTTGAGAAAATAAAAGAAAGACATAATCTGACGAGATGGACGGCGTTTTCTGTGTGAAATGCCACTAGTGTGCTCGTACCTTTGTGGTTGAGCATGGTTGGGAGATGTCCGTCTGGTAAATATAAGGATGAACTGAGGTGTCATCTTGCCTAACCCATTATCGTACAACCACTCGACCGTTGTGTGGGCAACGGCTTAGCGTAAACCCCACTAGTTGTTCTGCTAGCCAAAAGGAGAGCGGGTGAGCAACGGAAGACCATGGAAAAGAAATACGATCTGTGTGAGTGATATTCCGGTTATGACTTCATTGATGGGTCATTAACCCCATGGTAGCTTCCGTGTTGGCTAGTTAGATTCAGCTAAGGTGGGTAATGGCTTTGTTAGGATCCGCCGCGACATTAAGGTGTTCGTAGCGCGGTACCCTACTTGTGGGTAAAGTGTACAACCTCTGCAGAGTGTAAAACCTATTCGAATAGCCGTGTCCACGGTATTGGGCGTGTTACGGCATGGTCACTTCAATAGATGTTTCGGGATGATTGGTTTGTGGCATAGGTTGTTTTGAAAGTACTCGGCGGTTGTGCAGTAAGCTACTATGGACGCCAAGTCCGATGACACTAAAACTTGGATCCTTTGTGCAGGATCAACACTACTTATGATACGATTACTACAAAAATGTTTTGAGAAAGTGCTTTCGTTAAATAAACCCTTGCATGTGTAAAATCTCGCTTTATCACAAATAAACCCTAACCCCACCCTTGATACAACCGTGCATGATCTCTGTTATCACCCCTCCGCGGGTGTGGTTGGACTTATTGAGTACCTTTGTACTCACCCTATATATATCTGTGGTTTTCTCAGAGGAAGACCCGGACTACGTGATCGGAAACGACGAATAAGGGTTGCGTCCGCGCCCAACTTTGCCTGTGGTGTTGACCCTCCGCAAGATGCTTCTGCTAGCGTGTTACTCTGAGCCCGAGCTGGATCCCACGTGGGTCACGCTTTGGTGTATTACCATAGCTATTTTATTACTAGTTATCGTTTGTATCGAATGCCCGCCTCCTCGGAGGTTTGTACAGTAATGTACCATCTGATGTAATAAATGTGTATCAGCCTCCTGGGACTGATTTTTATATCACATTTAAGTCACCTCAGCTGAGGGGACGCTTCAAGTTCCTCAATGTGAGCCTGGGCATCATCAGCCACAAGTATCAGATCATGAATTTGTGCCTATAGGAACTCAATAACAGTGTCACGCTGAGTGATAATATGATCACTCTCATTGATCTGATCTTCACGATGGAGGATTGTCTCATCCCTTGCTGCAATGATTTCATCTTTCTGAGTCACCAAAGCTTGTAATTCCACTATTTGGGTCACTTGGCGGTCAGCATTCTGATAGTGGCTTTGAGCCACACCAGTTATCTGATTCATACCGTGACGCAGTAGAATCTGGTAATGATGTTGCACATCCATGAACCTGGTAATGATACGGACGGTTTCTTCAGCCAGATCTCCTAGCATATGACCAAGATGCTCTGTCCGAAAATTCCATTCCGAATTATCAGGGTCAATGGTAGGAAATAAACCAATAGGATATGCGGCAACTTCAGTCGGATGCTGATTGCAGAAAAGTTTGATAGCTTCCAAGGCAGCAGTTTCAAGGGTATCAACCAGACGATATCCAACCACTTCCACTTCTATGGGATGCCATGAGGAGCAGAAAGGGTGTTGAGGAATTATCATCTTAACCCAGCATCGAGGAACTCCTTCTTCACGATATTCTACACCATCGTATTGAGGAGGCTCTATATAATAAAATAGACTTAAGGAATCCCACAAGAGATGAGGAAACCCTTCCCAATGTAAAGCATTGGTGTGGAAGTGCCCTTCCTGATCCCAAAATGCATTGGAAGGAGAAGCCATCTGCGACAACATTGCAAATGGTAAGATATATTTACCCTCCGGAAAGCTCACAAGGTAAATGGATTAAGAAAGTTGATTCTGATAACAGCAAAGGCTGGAAATCAGATGGATACTTAAGAGCTAAAGATTGTTATTTACCCAAACTAGGAAATACCAACATGTTACTTATTTCTTAAAGCAACAAAATTAAGCATTCATTGGATTAATAAATTATGCATGCACGCACTAGTCGATCTCACAACCAAAAATAACTGCCAAGTAATCTTGGTCTTACGTGGTTAGTCTTGGTGGCACAATATAAATACGTCTCTCTCTATTAACTAGTCGATAAGTTCTATCCGTCCTAGTTGCGTAATCGTGGTTAGTGTACCTGCAGAAAACCACAATACATATATATATCCAATGAACCTTTCATGCCAGCATGTCATGAAAGCGTCCCCATTCATTACTGCTCACTATAGAAACAGCATCTGTACTATTACCGTCGTACAGACAATGTTAGCATACGTTATCGAGATAACATATTCATGGGGGTACCGCAAAAATGCGGGGGTATGAACAGCGATCGCCATACCCTGCGCCGAACCATATACTCCCAATGTAGTCAACCGAAGTTGGTACATTGGCAGCATCTCAAGTAGGCCACTGCTTGAGAAACAGCGTTCGGTTCGCATCACCGACAGGAAGGCCAAGCTCCCTCAGTTGATTGAGGATCCTTACCTTCTTACCTCACGATCGAAGATGTCGTTACAGAAAGTAAGTTCGGGTTGTGCATGAATTTAAGTTTTGACAGAAAAGTAATGCTGGAAGTTAGAGTTATATATATATGTTACAGCCACCTCTAATTTTCCCTTAAATATCACCCTAGGGCTTTACGTACTAAGCACAACCTTAATGAATCCAACGTACCTTTTGCAAAATACTTTGTTGGTCAAATTTTATACCGAAAGTATTTTTAAGGCACTTTATATCTCCAGTGTACACTTGTTAGCTCTGATACCAGCTGTGGCAGAACCAACCTGAATTACACCGGCTCAAGTACGCGAGTCCTCTCTTGAGGGCTACCTCGTGCTTCAAACGGTATAATCCTTTGGCCTGTCGGGTAACGTCCCGATAAACCACCGAACGCAGGATCCAACAAGATACCTCACACGAAGGTGAGTCCAGAGATATAATGCCAATATATTTTTACACCACAGGCAGTTATATTACAAAAATATACAAAGCATCATTAGCTCCCACTGAGGAGAGATTATTACAAAACAGTTTAAGTTTCAAGTCAAGCAGTGGAGTTTGAAAAGCGTAGACAATGTACACGTCGTTATTACAGATATTATGCTAGCCCTGGCATAATATCACTCGGCGGGATCTGAGTTGGCCGGGGACGGATCCCACTCCACGGACCAACCATCAGGCAAGGGGTAGGGCCATGGTGTAATGAAAGCTGGCTCATCAGGGAGATTACCTGAAGTAGATCAACAAAAGCAAGGCTGAGTATACTAATACTCAGCAAGACTTACCCGGAATTGGGTATACCTTTAGCCCATAACTAGACTCATGAAGGCTTTTAGCTTTAGGTAGAGTTTTTAGCTGAAAAGCAACAAAGAGTAGATCCTTATTTTCAACTTTTAGCTTTCAGGTTCTAGTGGATTAACCATTCTAGGTAAGCATATATAACTATTCAAACATGGTAGAATCTTTAACCAAACACCATCTTTGATAATCACAAAGTTGCTCTTGTTACTCTATGTGGCAAAGGGGGTAAGCAGTCTCATTCATCGTGAGAGGCGGACGATTCCTGAATCGAGATTCAAAACTTGCAAGGACAACCTAACACACACGCTTGGAATACCAAAGGGTCGTTCCGAAGCAACCGTTTGCCTTTCATTCCGACTCGTGGATCAGATCCACCACAAGCGACTGCAGGACATACGCACTTCCAAAGTGCAGGACGTACGTCTGTAGTGGGACTACAAAACCCGTACTCCTGGTTGCCCAGCAACACGTATACCTACACGTCGAACAAAATAACCAAAAGAAGCAAATACATGTGGTGGGAGGTATGTCCACTCCTCGGGCCGATTGGTTACTAGGCTTACCGCTTACCATATTTCACGGTATGTGGCTAGTACTTTCAAACACTTAACCACCGCTACCACACACTGCGACCTTACCAAATTCATCAAAACAGACGGGGTATCATCTTGACTATGATACCTCATAAAACTCCCGTCCGTCATCCTTATAATGATAACAGGAATGAAAACATTACAATTCCTATATCGCGCGAGTGACAGGAAATCACTCGACTTCTACCGGTCCTATTAGCAAAGCAGCTATTCGGACTCAGTTCTAGTGTTCAATACATTGGTTCCTAGAATTATGCAACTAAGGTTTCCAAACAATTCCTAAGAACGTAATGTATAAAGACATATATAAATAGTATAGATTGCAGTGTAATAAAGTAGAGGTTATGTCCGGGGCTTGCCTTCGCTGGTGAGGTTGGGGTTAGTCAAGTTAATATCTTCCGAACCTTGGTTCGGGGCTTCAGAGAATTCCGCGACGAGATTCCCGGGGTCTTCAGAATAACCTCCTTCTTGTTCCGGAATCAACTGGTAATCTCCGTCAGCGAGAGTGGTAGAGTCTATATGAGATGCAAAGGTACAAGTTATGGAATGCACATACTTTTATGTTATTTCACAATAAAGTTGCAATCCAAACAAAAGAACATTACATTGAAGCAAATAACCTGACTATCCTGCACTGGGCAGTCATTTATTGAGTATTAAGTATCTTATCTAGATACATTAAATAACTAAGTTAACTTTACTAAATATCTAACTAGTGGCATGGAGCAACAGGTTGGGGTGATGCCCAATAACTAAGTTAAATCCTTTTATCTATTGCTTGTATTATTGATTTATATAAAGTCTATATTGATACTAAATTATGTACTTATTATAACATGTTCAATTTGTTTTTAGTTGGTTTCCATCTAATCTTAAGTTGGAAATTTGGTAATAAACTACACTATTATAAAACAGTACTAGAAAAATAATTTCTTGATTTTAGAGCATTTAAATTATTCATAAATTTTATGAACTAGAACTATGGGTCATGAATTTTTCTTTAAATCTAAACTTAAATTCATGGCTGAGGTTACATTAGGCCTCTGACTTTCAAATTTTTATCTTAGATTACTCTTATTGTAACAAAGCTAAGATAAATTTTTCAGCCCTAAACATGAAGGAATACATTTGGAATTAAATTAAGTAACTTTTATCAACATATAACAAAAAGTACTCAAAATCTAAGCAAATGAACAGTAAAGTACTCGAACTTTTTACACAGAGCTATAAATAGCACATACAGTCTAAGTTCCAAATTTTAGCTATAACACATGTCTACAACATGAGATATAATTAAAACACTTATTTTCTAATATTTAATCTACATCAGAAAATATACACCTACAGCTCAAACTTCCTAAATAAAAGTAGTCGAGGTTTACTTAAGGATTCCAACAAAATTTAGTTTGCATTTTTATGATTTTTCCTCGAATTGATACAGAATTTCTAAGTTGGCAGTATTATTTACACAAGGGGGTCCTTTGGGAACTATTCAACTGAGTCTATAGCCTTACAGAAAACCCCCTAGGTTTTCAAGTCTTCTAACCCGTGGTCCTTAGGCTGGGGACCGAAGCAGAGCAAGGCGGGGGCGGCGGTGTTCCGGCGACGGCGGTCACCGGCGGCGAGATCCAAGGGCAGGGGAAAACTCAGGGGCTTATGGTGGTCCTGTTGCGCCACTTGTCGAGGGCTGGGGTGGTCGGAATAGTAGGACTCGACGAGGACCCGAGATGGTGGCGGCGAGGTCTCCGTCGACGGCGAGGTTCCGGCGATCAACGTCGGCAAAGGACCTGCGTACGAGAACCAGTGAGTCACGGGGAACGTGTAGGTACAACCAATTGGAAGGATTCGTGTCGGATTTGAAGTGACCGACGGAGACAGTAGCGGCGGCGGCGAAGAAGAACGCCGGCGAGCGTCGGGGAGGCGCGGTGGTGGACTAGAGAGCTAATGGATGGGTCGGGAAGCTTCACAGAGATGATGTAGTGCTAGCTAGAGGGTTGTTGTGGCGTGGGGAGGGCCCGGAGCGAGCTGCCCACGGTGGGGGCCGAAGGCGGCGATGGACGGTGGTTGTCGGAGACGAAGCTCCAGTTGCAATTGGAGGGCAACGAGTGGTCGAGGAGCACCAGTGAGCTACGGGGAAGCTTGCGCAAGAGTGGACGGGGGCGGAGAGGGTCTGGTGCTGGCTGCCCACGGGCGTGCCGTGCGTGGCCGGAGCGGAAGAGGACGGCGGCGGAGGAATGTGGCTCGGATGCTCGGAATTGGGCACTGGGAGTAGCAGAACAGGATGTAGGCGTTGAAGTGGTGCTGCTGCACGCGAGAGACCGAGAGTTAAGGCGCGGCGGTGGGCTGTCCACGGCGACGAGGAGGTGGCGGCCGGCGGAGGCTCGGGGTTGTCGTGGCGCGCGCGCGCGAGGCCAGTAAGGGAGGGGAACAGCGGCGGGGGAAGCAAGGGGCGACGCGTGGGTACTTGCAGAGGCTGGAGGTGGAACCTAGGGCGCGGCACCGGCGGTGAGCGGCGGAGCAGGAGCAGAGCAGAGGGTGGAAGCGGCGGTGGCAGAGGAAGACGAAGCAGGGAGGTGTCAGGGGGACTTGTTTGCAATTCCTAAAAATTCAGGGACTTCTCTTTAAACTATAATTTCCCACTGCTACAAAAGTCAAATGGAAAAATGCTCAACATGAAAGTTGTAAAGTTTTTCAAACTCTACAACATTGTTTTAGGGATTAGGTTCAGAAAATCAAAGTTTACAACTTTTTAAATTGCATTTTGAAACAAGGATGGAATTTAAATTAACTTTGTCTTTTCCCTCCTAAATTTGATCAAACTTTGGACATGTTTACAATTTTTCTGGTTTGTCATGATTACTTGCAGTTTTACACATTAACCCTTAAGTAAATCTAAATTTTACTTTTACACTTCAATCTTTTCATATATAGACCCTTATATAATTATGTTAATTACACATAGGTCTTTAGTTTCATACAAAGTCTATTTCTTTTAGGTTTTAACTTAATATTTGTACTTTTCTTCTCTATAGTCATTTGATTTTTACATTTAAGAGCATTTTTACACAATTGCACATAAGGACTTATAACATTCATAATTTACAAATATACCCCTAATTCTCTGTACAAACCATAACATACATACAACTCACTAATACCTATTGTCTATATTTCTAATTACATGAATGTTACAAGATTGTGCAGCGAATCAGTTGAAGGCAAATTTGATGGAGGATATCAGAGTTGTCTGCGAGTACCCGGATATCTTCACTGATGATTTGCCAGGTATGCCACCTGAACGCGACATTGAATTTATTATAGATCTTTTACCTGGTACTGCACCTATTGCCAAGAGGCCATATAGAATGTCAGTTGGTGAATTAGAGGAACTTAAGAAACAACTGAAAGAATTGCTAGATAAGGTGTACATTCGTCCTAGTTCTTCACCTTGGGGAGCACCTGTGATCTTCGTTGAAAAGAAAGATGGTGCGCAGAGGATGCGTGTCGATTATAGAGCCTTGAATGAGGTTACCATCAAGAATATGTATCCGTTGCCTCGTATAGAAGACTTGTTTGACCAGTTGAAGGGAGCCAAGGTATTCTCCAAGATTGATTTGAGGTCAGGGTATCACCAGCTGAGGATACGACCTTCAGATATTGCCAAGGCAGCTTTCACTACTAGATATGGGCTATATGAGTACACAGTCATGTCGTTTGGATTGACTAATGCTCCAGCTTACTTCATGTATCTAATGAATAAGGTGTTCATGGAATATCTTGATAAGTTTGTGGTGGTATTCATTGATGATATTCTGTTGTACTCCAAGAATGAGGAGGAACATGAGGAGCATTTGAGACTTGTTTTGCAGAAACTCAGGGATAATCAGTTGTATGCGAAGCTCAGCAAGTGTGAATTCTGGTTGGAGGAGGTCTTGTTCCTTGGCCATGTTATCACCAAGGGAGGTATTGCAGTAGATCCAGGGAAAGTCAGGGATGTGCTGAATTGGAAGCCACCTACGACTGTGTCGGAAATCTGGAGTTTCTTAGGACTCGCGGGATATTATCGGAGATTTATAGAAGGCTTCTCTAAGATAGTGAAACCTCTTACTTCAATACTAGAGAAAGACAAGAAGTTTGAATGGTTAGAGGCATGCCAAAACAGTTTTGATGAGTTGAGAAAAAGGCTGACGACCGCACCAGTGTTGGCTATGCCTGATATTCACAGAAGTTTTGATATCTATTGTGATGCTTCTAAGCAAGGTCTTGGCTGTGTGTTGATGCAAGAGGGACATGTGATTGCATATGCATCCCGTCAGTTGAGAAAACATGAGCAGAACTATCCTACACATGACTTGGAGCTAGCAGCAGTGATACATGCTCTGAAGATATGGAGGCATTATTTGCTGGGTCACAAATGCCAGATATACACCGATCATAAGAGCCTGAAGTATATTTTCACTCAGAATGACCTCAACTTGAGACAGCGAAGATGGTTAGAGCTCATCAAGGATTATGATCTGGAGATACACTATCACCCAGGGAGGGCAAATGTGGTTGCTGATGCCTTGAGTCGCAAGAGTTATGTGAATGCGATCATGGTTAGTCAGATGCCTCGGGAATTGTGCGAAGAGTTTGAACGGCTCAATCTGGGGTTTGTCGCATATAGGGAAGCAATCACTATAGAAGTAGAGCCGACCCTCGAGCAAGATATACGAAAGGGTCAGCTGGAGGATCCTAAGGTACAGGAGATAAAGGAGATGATAGAAGCAGGCAGGGCACCAGACTTTACCGAAGACGAACATGGAACAATATGGTTTAGGAAGAGGATATGTGTGCCCGATGTGGATCATCTCCGAGAGAAAATTTTGTAGGAAGCTCGTGACTCGGCTTACTCGATCCATCCTGGCAGTACCAAGATGTATCAGGATTTGAAGGTGAAATATTGGTGGTATGGTATGAAACGTGATGTTGCAGCTCACGTGGCGCTTTGTGATGTGTGTCAGAGGGTCAAGGCAGAACATCAGAGACCAGCTGGTTTGTTACAACCATTGAAGGTGCCAGAATGGAAGTGGGAAGAAATTGGTATGGATTTCATTGTGGGATTGCCACGTACCCGAGATGGTTACGATTCTATATGGGTTATAGTGGATCGACTGACCAAGATGGCTCACTTTATACCAGTAAAGACTACCTACACTGGAGCCCGATTAGCGGAGTTGTACATCTCCCGGATCGTGTGTTTGCATGGGGTACCCAAGAAGATAGTGTCAGATAGAGGCACTCAGTTTACGTCTCGGTTTTGGTAAAAGTTGCATGAGTCAATGGACACGAAGCTGAATTTTAGCTCCGCTTATCATCCGCAGACTGATGGGCAGATAGAAAGGATGAACTAGGTATTAGAGGATATGCTCAGAGCTTGTGCATTGAAACATGGAGGCAGTTGGGATAAGAGTTTGCCGTTTGCAGAGTTCTCTTATAACAACAGTTATCAGGCCAGTCTAAAGATGGCACCGTTTGAGGCGCTGTATGGCAGGAAGTGCAGGACTCCGTTGTACTGGAGTGAGACAGGTGAAAGTCAGCTGTTCGGGCCTGAGATCATTAAAGAGGCTGAAAGATAGGTACAGGTTGTTCGTGAGAACCTGAAGGTGGCTCAGTCGAGGCAGAAAAGCTATGCAGATACTCGACGACGAGAGTTGACCTCTGAGGAAGGGGACTAAGTGTATCTGAAGGTGTCACCTATCAGAGGTTTGCGCAGGTTCAAGGTCAAAGGGAAGCTGTCGCCTCGTTACATTGGTCCGTTGAAGATCCTAGAACGGAAAGGCGAGGTGGCCTACCAACTAGAGTTACCTGCACGGTTGTCAGATGTGCACAATGTGTTTCATATCTCTCAGTTGAAGAAATGTTTGAGGGTACCCGAGGAGCAGTTACCACAGGAGGAGCTGAACGTGCAGGAAGATTTGACTTCTACGGAGTACCCGGTCAAAATCTTGGACACATTGGAAAGAATCACCCGGAGTAAGAGGATTCGGATGTGTAAGGTTCAGTGGAGTCATCATGCAGAGGATGAGGCTACTTGGGAACGAGAAGACGAGTTACAGGCAGAATTTCCCCAGCTCTTTGCTAGCCCAGCCGAATCTCGGGGACGAGATTCCTTTTAAGCGGGGTAGGTTTGTAACACCCTAAATTTTGCAAATTACAAAAAGTAAGAAAATGTTAGGTTTAAAGGGTCATAGGATTTTGATAAACAATTTTCCTTAAGTATAAAAATAAATATAGGGAAAACCATATGATTGTGCATCTCATGCTCTTTGCATTGAAATTTTGCTTGTCTTTCTTTTGAATTCAAATTTCATTTTCAAATTTAAAAGCAATTGCTTTATTTTCCCTCTCTCCCCATCTCTCTTTTCTTCCTTGGGCCCAGCCCAGCCGGCCCACCTTCCTCTTCCTTCCTTCCCTTCTCTTCCTCCCCCTACAGCCCGGCCCACGGCCTCTCTCCTCTCCCTCCTTTTCTCTTCCCCGTGCGCAGCCCGCCAGCTCCCACGGCCCAGCCAGCCGTGGCCCTTTTTCCTCTCTTCTTTCTTTCCCTCACGCGTGCGGCCCATTCCCCCGTCCCAGCCCAGACTGCCCGTGCCTCCCCCTTCTCCTCTCTCTCCCTCAGCGCTGATAGGCGGGGCCCGCTTGTCAGGCTCGTCGTCTTCCTCCCAGCGCCCGACTCGAACTCGAGTTCGAGTCCGGCCGTTGCGTGCCGCCGCATCGCGCGGGGCCACGGGCCGCACGCCCAGGCGCCCACGGCCGCTCCTATTTAAGCCGCCGCACCCCCGCACCTCGTCCCCCATGCCGCAGCCGCCGCCCCCGCTCAAAACCCTAGCACCCGAGCCGCCATTGCGCTCGAGCTTCGGCCCGCCGCCGCACCGCCGTTCCACTGCCGCCCACCGTCGCTCAACCGCCGCCAGAGCTCCACCACGGGGTAAGGAAGCCACCGGCCATTTTTTTCCTCTCTCCCCCTGCGTTCCTGCGCCCGCACGACAAACACCGACGCGCCGCGCTGCCGCTCGCCACCGGCCGCCGCCCATGGCCGCCCTAGCCCCTCCCAAAGTCCCTAATTGGAGTCCCCACGCCATGCTCTACCTCCCCGCCCAAACCTGAGGCCAACCCGTGGCCGGAAGCGCGAAATCGCGAAATTCTGGCAAAGCGTCGCCGCTCACCGCCGTCCCCGCCTCGCCGCCGGCGCGCCGCCCCGTGCCGCCCGGCCGTTGGATCTAGCTCCAACGGCCCAGATCCGATCTACCCGTGGGTCAAACCAATCCGGTACCGGTCAACCATGCCACTTTTGCAGTCTAGCCCTTATGTTTTTCCAGAATCAACCCGCAGCCCACTAGAGTTCAAAAGTATTCGCGTTTTAGTCCTTTTTCTTCTGTTTAGGCCCCTGTAGTTTTCCAAAATAGAACCCGCCGTCCTAGACCTGTTAGTTTTGCAATCTAACCCCTCTGTCTAGGGTTTAATTACGATCTAGCCCCTGGTTTCTTTGTTTTAGGCCCTTCTAGTTCAAATCTTTCGCAGATAAGCCCCTGGAACCCTGTTTTAGCCCTAACTTCTCCGTTTTAACTCCGATTTCATCGATTCTTGCGCTCACGCGATCCTTGCGACTTATACAATGATTTTAAAATATTATTTTTTATGTATATATTGTTTGGTGCACTGTTTCTTATTTATTTTATTTGTTTGCTTGTATGTACTTGTGTGATACGATAGAAGGTGCACAGTTCGAGATTCCGCAAGAGCAAAGCTTTGACGACGTTCCTGAGCAGCAGCAGTTCTTTGCCGAAGGCAAGTGGTCCTTGATCATATTTCAGACCTATTAACATTACACACTTTTACTTTATATGCATGCATGTGTCTAGAATATGATGGATCCCAAGTTAAGGACCTGCCTAGTTTCAGTTGAACTTCCTTGATTAAACCTGGGTATTTATATTCATGTTGTAGTTACGCTAAATGCTCCTACATAGTTTTTGGTCGGATAACCTGGATATCATGGTAATGTTTTATTTATTTTTGGAATATTGTTTGGTGATGAATAAGATTATTGAATCAATTGGAACATGGAGAACCACCCAGGAAAATAGTACAACCAAAATACTACATGGCTCTGGTCTTGGCTAATTAATTAGAAACCTTGATTTGTAAAGGTCTTACCGAAAGGGCAAGAGGGGAGTGCGTTTGTGGCAGAACCAACCTGAATTATACCGGCTCAAGTACGCGAGTCCATTCCTGAGGGCTCCAACGTGCTTCAAACGGTATAATCCCTTGGCCTGTCGGGTAACGTCCCGATAAACCACCGAATACAGGATCAAATAAGGTTACCTCACACGAAGGTGAGTCCAGAGATACAGTCACCATAATATTTTACATCACAAGGAATTATATTACAAGAGTTTCTTAAAGCAGTACGAAGATTCAAGTTTATAGAAAAACATTACAAACTATTAAAGTTATGGTTTTTAGCAACGGAAAACATACGCGATGACTTACGACACGTCGTCAAGATGGATGTCATGCTAAGCCCTGGCACGACATCACTCGGTATCATCAGGGTTGGCCGGGGACGGATCCTATTCCAGGGGCTAACCATCTGGAAGAGCACCGGGTCAAGACAAGGGAAGAGTACGGTCTTCAAAGACTTTACCTGAAAAACATAACACTAGTAAGGCTGAGTATACTAATACTCAGCAAGGCTTACCCGGGTTTGGGTATACTTTAGCCCATAACTAGACTCATGAAGGCATTGCAAGGGTTCTGGGTTATTTTTAGCTGAAAAGCAACTAAGAGTGTAACCTACTTTCAAGTTTTAGCATCCAGATTCTAGCTTGATTAGTCATCTAGGTAAGCACCTATACTAAACAAGCAAGATAGATATTATCATTCATCAAGATTACTTTATCAACAATTACACTTTTTACTCTCTGTGGTAAAAGGGATAAGCAGTCTCAATCCTCGTGAGAGGCGGACGATTCTGAATCGAATTCAAACCTTGCAAGGTAAACCTAACACACACGCTTGGAAGATCCAAAGATCGTTCCGAAGCAACCGTTTCCCTCATATTCCGGGTTATGGACCAGGGCCACCACAAGCGACTGCAGGACCGTACGCACACCAATTGTGCAGGACATACGTCTGTAGCGCGACTACAAAACCCGTATTCCTATCTGCCATGCAGAACGTACTCCCACACATCGGTGCGTGTAAACATAAAATAAAAGTCGAGTGGTGGAGACAAGTCCATTTGCCGGGCCATTCGGGTACTAGGCTTACCGCTTACCATATTTCACGGCATGTGGCTAGTACTTTCAAACGCTTAGCCACCACTACCACATGGATCGGCCTTATCAACTTTTAACAAAACAGACAGGGTAAAACTTCAGGTCATGATACAGCACATGACCCTGTCCGTCATCCTTATAGTGATTGCAGAAATGTAAACATGCAACTCCTATATCGCGCGAGTGACAGGAAATCACCCGACTTTTACCGGTCCTGTTTAGCAGAGCATCTAAGCGATAAGGACTCGGGTACAATACATTGGATTCCTAAGATCTTATGCAACTAGGGTTTCATTTCAACTCCTAGACTTAATGCAAGATATAATATAAATAGACATAGATTGCAGTGTAAATAAAGTAGTGGGATATGTCCGGGGCTTGCCTTTACTGGTGGGACTGAAGTCAGAAATGTCAATATCTTCCGAACTTTGGTTCGGGGCTTCAGTTAATCCCTTGGTGATGTTCATTTGGTCTTCAGGAAAATCCTTTCCAGACTCCTAGGAGATTTGTAGGTACTGTTTGCAGAAGTAGTCGTATCTACATGCAATGCAACATTACATTCAAGGTGTGCACATAAAAATATCTTACTTCACAATACAGTTGCAATCCAATACTCATTTAACATACCACTCATATAACAACCAGAAAGATCTGAACTAAACCTAGACAGAACTATAGGGGAACAACTAATTAGAATCGGCTACTTGTTGAGGGTTACAACAGAGCCGATTGGAAACAACGGGGGTTTAGCTGATTGACGTTCTTAGGTCGTACCCAATAGAGGCGTGTCTATTGTGTTAGCTCATTGATCTAGAGTGGTGTGCTTTGGCTTGTATAGCCGATTAGAGTGTGGTTGAGGGTGTGTGATTGATAGGCATATAGCCAATCTCTCAGTCAATAAATCGGCTGACAGAAGTGTGTGGATAAGGATGGAAAAACTAAGGATTGACCGGCCATAACCGATATGGACAACAACTAGAATCAGCTTAGATTAGCCGATAGCAAGAACCCTAAGATCGTGTGTGCATCTTCGATACATCAACTATGTGTAGTCGATGTAGGACAAAACAAAAGAATTGTATCGGCAGTAGCCGATACTAGAAAGGTAACAACCGTATCAGCTAACCAGCCGATGGTAAAAGCCTAACAAAAGAAATGCATCGGCTGATAGCCATTATACAGAAACATCTTAGATTCAAAGGAAACGGATGCTTAGCGACTGAGCTGATAGCCGACGCTGAAGCATAGCCGCAGAGATGTATAAGCTAAGCAGCAGATACACACAAACTAATAGGGATCCTTTTACGAAAAGGATCTTAAGGAAACGGCAATCAAGACAAGGTTAAAGTCTTGATGGCAGGGATGAGAGCACTCACATGCAAGGATCAACTAAACATCACACATCTCTATTTAAGACATATATTCTATGGCTTATTTTTCAGCTATAATACAAGCATAGAATATAAGATACAAGTAAAGCATTCATTCCCTAATATTTAACCTAGATCACAAATCAAAGACTTTCACTCAAGATCACACATAAAACTTGTAGATTTTGACCTAGGGTTTTAAACAAAACTGATTTTGTATTTTTATGAACTTCTTACGAAAATCTATGAAATGTAGAAGTTCACTGATTTGAAACAAAGAAAGCTTTGGAAATTTTACAAAGAACACCCAAGAACTTTCTAAAACGAAGCAACTAAGTCTCTGGTTGGGGAAAACAGATAACAGGAAGATAACGACGATATTCCGGCAAAAGAGTCGCCGGCACTAGAAAGATTCGGCGGATCAGGGCAAACCTTGGGGTAGCCTTGGTTGTGAAGGAGAACACGCGGAAAGTGAATTCCCGCGATGAACAGAATTGGCGATAAGATGAGCTCGACGATGATGAGATTCCGTTGTTGACGAAGAAGCTTGTCGGGGATTGTAGTGGGTAGAGAATGGCCGAAGAGGTAATCCCCGCGGTGATTTGTGGTGATGGTGGTTGGTTGAGTGATCAACGAGGGTAGGAACTGCTGGATGTCGTGGACCCCTGGGACGAGACGATAGAGCCGAATGAGTTCGCTATACCAACTTCTCCGCAAACCTCGGGGTTTTTCCTGCTCACAGGTTGAACTTCCTCCACTCACGCACGCGTGTTGCTAAAGCATGGCTGGCCGAACGCTCCTGCTCGCACACCAAGAAATCCTCCTTGACCTGACTGCACCATATCTCGTCCGAGCTCGTCACGCCCGACCACTGTCTTCGCTTCGCGGCTTTTCTTTCGGCTCGTCCCGCCATAACCACTCCTCCGCCTTCGCGAGGACCGTGGTTTGCTTGCATTAGAGTCGTGCCTTCCGTTGCCCTCTCCTCGACGGCCTCTAATCAATGCGTTGTACATCTCCGCAGTTGGCATCACTTCTCCCGCGGCCAGCATTTCGTCGAACACCTTAACTGCATCTTCGATACGGCCACTCCTGCACCACCAAAGATCACCATGGCATAGTTAGGGTAGACGCCACCGTGTTCCTACATCTCGCGCAGAAGCCCCTGCTACGCACCGCGGGTCCTTGCACAGGAGCTCGGCGTCGCTTGCTTCGGCCTTGCCGCATTGCTCCCGCGCACGCCCGAACCGCGTGCGCCTCAGCTCCACGTCTGCCGCGCCACCACGCACTCGCTTCTGCACGCTTCTGCGCTGCCCGCGCATCCACGCTCCAGCGCCTACTTTGCTCCACCGCGCACACGCTGCTCTACCCGTGCGCCCGCATCACCAGCCTCCATTCCTGCCGCTCGTTCGGGCCTCCACCAGCCATGCCTGCCGGTCCCCGCTCCGCTGGCGGATGCCTGCACTCCACTCTTGGGCTCACACGTTTGCGCTGTCGCCTGCGCTCGCATCTGCCGCACCCTCACCGGCTCCCTGTGTCCGCGCTCCAACCGAGCTGCCCTGCATCGCCGGTTTCCCCCCGCCTGCCTCGCTCTGGCGCCGCTCTTCCTCGGGCTCACCCGCGCCTGAGCCCGTGCCGCACCTGCTCCTGCGAGCCGCTTCTCCTTCCTGCGCGCCAACGCGCCTCCACTCGCCCGCGCACACGCGCTTGCTTGCGCCACCAGGGCCTGCTTCCAAGCCGCGCCAACACCTGGCCTGCCTCCGCTGCGCTGCGCCCGCTGCGGCCGCTGCTCACCTCCGCCCGGGGCCAAGCCACTGCCGCCAGCTGCCCCGACCTGGTGCCGCTCGCTCGCGCGCCACCCGAGCCAGTGCCGCCCACCGCTCGGGCCGAGCCGCCCCCCTGCGCTCGCGCACGTCGCTCGCCTGGAGCCGCCTGCTCCCGCGCGCCGAGCCAGCGCCGCTGCCGCCCGCCTCCCGCGACGCCCGCGCGCGCCTGCTCCTGGGCCACGCGTCCGCGCGCTGCCTGCCACGCCGTGCGTCGCTCGGCCCGAGCCGCTCGCCGCTCGGGGCCGCTGCTGCCTGGACCCGCCCGAGCCTGGCGCTGTGCTGCTCCTTGCGCCTGTGGATGGAAGAGAGAGGGAGGGGAAAAAGCAGGAAGGGATAAGAATGGAGCCAGGCCGGTGGGGTAGAAGATAAGGGTGCCAGGGATAAGGGAACAAAGTAGAAGGGGAAAAGAGATTTCCCAAGGACCTATGCGTAAATACAGAAAACTACAAGGGCCTGTCTGTAAAACAATATTTCCCATTGATTTAAAACTCGAATGAAGAAATGCCCAAAACGAAAGTTGGAGAGTTTTTCAAACTCTACAACATTGCTTTAGGGCTCAAGTTCAAAAACTCAAAACTTATATTTTTACACGTGAATCTTTGAACAAAAGTTGGATTTGAATTACTTTTGTCCTAAAGAGCATAACTTTATAAAATTCAGGACCTAAATGCAAGCATTTGGGACACGTCATAATGACGGGATAGACTCTTCATAATGGTTGGATAGATATGTCATGATGACTTGCACTTTTTACACTTTAGTCCTGAGTAAATTTGAAAGTTACTTTTGTAAATCAAATACTTGCATAAAAGGACTTGTACTTTTATAAAATTACATAAATACCCTTATTTTTACCACTTTACCCAAAATTTTTACACACTTCACCATACACATTTCAAATTAAACTTTTGGATAAATATATATTTTTACAAGGGATAAAAGTAAGAAAAATATGTTTGCAAAACCACCCTTCACTTATTTCGAAATTACCTCCTATCCAGTTACATTTTGCAAAAACAACCCTAGTTTTTCAATAATTACAAAAATACCCTTTTTATTTGCACTTTAAATTTTTTTTAAAAAAGTTTCACATAAACACACATGAGCTTTACACTCACAAGCACATACTTCACACTAATAAAATATATGTCTAGTATTACAAGTACACGAACTATCACAGCGTTGATGGGGTATAGCTCGGTCCTCTTGAGGTGTAGATATGATCTTGGGTAAGGCGTCTTCCTCATTAGGGAGGGTTATGACCACTGCGGCCTGAAACCTTAGCGGACCAATGCAAGTTAGGGAATCTTTGTAAAGGCCTCGTAGTAAATCCCTGCCACTCACCTTGGAAGTGTTTAAGGGCCTTGCAAACCCGGGCATCAAGGGAAACACGAGTTGTGGGTAAAGTGTACAAGCTCTGCAGAGTGAAAACTGATATATCTGCCGTACTCACGGTTAAGAGCAGCTTGGACCCTCACATGATAATTAAACTTAAAGATGATCTAAATCACTGGTTCTGTTTGTTTATCTCTGTGTTGTGGATTGTTTCCCCTCAGATAGTTTATATTTTTTAAGGGTTGGTATAAACTTACATTTAGCTAATGCTTGCCTAATTAAAACTTGACCCAGTAAAAATGCCTACCGCAGTCAAACCATGTCAGCTTTTCCTTGATTATAGCCTTGCATGTCATATAATTTACTCCACTTGCTGAGTACCGACCATAAGAGTACTCACGCATGCTTTATTAAAACTAATGCTGCTTTATTAAAACTAATGGTCTGAAGATATTGGAGATTTCTAGGCGTATGTCTCCCAGTCAACTGCCTGTGAAGTTGAAGTCCGCTGCTATTTATTGATGTTTATTTATTCGTTTAAGACTAAGACTGTCGGTCATGTAATAAAGTACTATTATACTCTATTTCGTTATGACATTGATGCTGTAATCACTTGTGACGTCTGTCATATGTGTGGAACTTGATCCTGGCGCACATATGAGATGCATTCGGTTGTCCCTCTTAAACCGGGTGTGACAGGTCGTGGTGAAATTCGACGGCAAGAGCGAGCTGGGCGTGGCTAGGGTTGCGGTTGCGATTTAGGGAAGTCACAGGGGAGGCGGCGTGGTGCTTAAGAGGCGGCGGGGGTGCCCTAAGCGTGCGTGCTACGGACTCCGCGGTGAAAGCGGATCACACAACGGATTTGCGTGACCCTGAGCTCGGCTGCGAAGTTTCTGGAAGAAGGGGGGCTCGGGGCTGGTCAGTGGTCTCAGGCGTGCGCACTGGGAGCGGAGCAGGGCCACGGAACAACGAGGGAGCGCGGAGGAAGCGGAGCAGAGGAGGCTGGCACAAGGAAGAAGAAGGAAAAGAGAAAATGGGGGCGCCGCTAGGTGGGGCTGAGCAGTCAGAGGAAGAGAGAGGAGCTCGGATGCTGCTGGGCCGAGCGGGGAAAGGAGAGAAGTGGGCCGCGCGAGTGGGGGAAAAGAAGGAGGCTGCAGGTTGGGCTGCTGGGCTGATTTGGGGTTTCCTATTTTTCTGGTTTCCTTTCCCCTTTCTCTTTCAAACCAACTCAAATCTATTTGAATTCAAATCAACTTTGAATTCAAACTCCTATGCACTCAACCAAATAAAATTTATGCACCAGCATGAATGCGCAACCATGTTGAACTAAAATAAAATTTTAATTCTTCGTGAAATAAATTATAATTATATGCAAGCTAAACAAAGAAAAACCTTAGAAACTTTATTAAAGCCAATTAAATTTAGTATAAAGTAGGAAATTTACATTAGGGTGTTACAACCCTCCCCTCTTGTTCTTTTTTCCGTGGCCTTCTGTACCATTACAGACTTGAGCTCCATCACCTCAACCCGAACTCCATTTGCCACATTTCCATCTTTATCCACTTTTGTGAAGCTTTTCTCAGAATTGAACCCCACGGGGATCTTTTCTGCTTCCTCTTCCGAGTCAAACCACAGCCCACCTCCAAGAACCCATCCGTTGTAGGGTGCGCCGGCATCCAACTTAGACAACAAGCCGGCGACAAGTACCTTGCGTACAAGTTCCCCTCCAACATTCCCGGGTGGAAAAACCATTGGTTTTATATCGAAAATCATGCCCCCCAACTCCCAGAAAAGTCAAACAGTCCACCTGTTGTGAACAGTCCACCTGTTGTGAGGCCGGAGTGGAACATCGAGCTTTCCAGGGGGGACATGGATCAAGTAGAGAAGCTGTTAGACACCATAGCAGCACATAAGCAGATGGGAGTGACCGGCGCATCCGTCATGTTTTCTTTCTTCAAACGCCGAGTCTAGCCAATCCAACAATGCCATCGTCTTGGCTTTGAGTACACGGGCGCTGAAGATCCATCTCGCATGTGCGCAAAGGAGCTGTCAGATGAAGCCGCGCTGCTCCAAGTCAATCGGGTGTTGTTGGATGTGAACGCCGTCCCCTATGTCCCAGGACTGTTTTCCGCACAAAGTCCTCCAAGACCGGTGAGTATTCGACTACTTTTTGTTGAAAACGAACTCTGTTCTGCCGCTGCTAACTAAAATCCTTCTGTAGGGGCACACAGAGTTGTACCGGAGCTACCCGCCGCAACCCGACATCCCTCGGCCGGACTGTGGCAGAACCAACCTGAATTACACCGGCTCAAGTACGCGAGTCCACTCTTGTGGGCTCCAACGTGCTTCAAACGGTATAATCCTTGGCCTGTCGGGTAATGTCCCGATAAACCACCGAATGCAGGATCAAACAAGGTACCTCGCACGAAGACGAGTCTAGAGATACAAGAGCCATCACATTTTACATCACAGGCAAGTATATTACATGAGAGTTGAAAAGTGACATCCATTTCCAACTGATGGCAATTATTAAAAAATAGTCTTACGTTTCAAGTCACAGAGCAGAGTTTTAAAACACGGGCCCTGTACACGTCGTCAGTTCGAATATCATGCTAGCCCTGGCATGATATCACTCGGAGGGATCTGCGTTGGCCGGGGATGGGTCCCACTCCACGGACCAACCATCAGGCAGAGGGTAGGGCCACAGCATAGGCAGAGCAGGGTCGTCCGGGGAATTTCCTGAATATAAAAGTCACAAGCAAGACTGAGTATTCTAATACTCAGCAAGCCTTACCCGTTCATGGTATACTTAGCCATGTAACTAGACTTATGAAGGCTTTTCAGGTTTTGGGTAGAGTTCTCAGCTGAAAAGCAACAAAGAGTAGGTCCTTAATTTCAACTTTTAGCTTTCAAGTTCTATATGATTAACCATTCTAAATAAGCACCTATAGCTATTCAAGCATGGTAGAATCTTCGGCCAAACATCATCTTTGATAATCAGATAATTGCTCTTGTCACTCTATGTGGTAAAGGGATCAAGCAGTCTCAATCTCCGCGAGAAATGGACATTCCTGAATCGAATTTCAGCCTTGCAAGGGTAAACCTAACTCACACGCTTGGAACATCCTAAGATTGTTCCGAAGCAACCGTTTGCCTTTCATTCTGACTCGTGGATCAGGTCCACCACAAGCGACTGCAGGACCATACTGTGGCAGAACCAACCTGAATTATACCGGCTCAAGTACGCGAGTCCTCTCTGGAGGGCTACCTCGTGCTTCAAACGGTATAACCCTATTGGCCTGTCGGGTAATGTCCCGATCAACCACCGAACGCAGGATCCAACAAGGTACCTCACACGAAGGTGAGTCCAGAGATATAAATGCCATTACAAAAGTATACAAAACATCATTAGTTCCCAGTGAAGGGAGATTATTACAAAATAGGTTTTTTTAGTTTTAAGTCAAAACAGCGGAGTTTAAAAGCATAAATATTGTACACGTCGTTATTACAAATACCATGCTAGCCCTGGCATGATATCACTCGGCGGAATCCGTGTTGGCCGGGGACGGATCCCACTCCACGGACCAACCATCAGGCAAGGGGTAGGGCCACGGTGTAATGAATGCTGGCTCATCAGGGAGATTACCTGAAGTAAATCAACAAAGCAAGGCTGAGTATACTAATACTCAGCAAGACTTACCCGCTCATGGTATACTTAGCCATATATCTAGACTTATGCAGGCTTTTCAGGTTTTGGGTAGAGTTTTCAGCTGAAAAGCAACAAAGAGTAGATCCTTATTTTCAACTTTTAGTTTTCAGGTTCTAGTTGATTAACCATTCTAGGTAAGCACCTGTAACTACTCACACATGGTAGAATCTTTAATCAAACATCATCTTTGATAATCACAAAGTTACTCTTGTTACTCTATGTGGCAAAGGGATCAAGCAGTCTCAACCATCGTGAGAAGCGGATGATTCTGAATCGAATTCAACCTTGCAAGGGTAAACCTAACACACACGCTTGGAACACCAAAGGGTCGTTCTGAAGCAACCGTTTACCTTTCATTCCGACTCGTGGATCAGATCCACCACAAGCGACTGCAGGACCATACGCACTTCCAAAGTGCAGGACGTACGTCTGTAGCGCGACTACAAAACCCGTACTCCTGGTTGCCCAGCAACACGTATTCCTGCACGTCGAACAAAGTAACCAAAAGAAGCAAATACATGTGGTGGGGGGTATGTCCACTCCTCGGTCCGATTGGTTACTAGGCTTACCGCTTACCATATTTCACGGTATGTGGCTAGTACTTTCAAACGCTTAACCACCGCTACCACACCCTGCGACCTTATCAAGTTCTACGACACAGACGGGGTATCATCTCAACCATGATACCTCACAAAATTCCCGTCCGTCATCCTTATAGTGATAACATGGATGTAAACATTACAATTCCTAGGTCGCGCGAGTGACAGGAAATCACTCAACTTCTACCGGTCCTATAAGCAGAGCAGCTATTCGGACTCAAGTTCTAGTGTTCAATACATCGGTTCCTGGAATTATGCAGCTAAGGTTTCCAAACAACTCCTAAGAACTTAATGCATAAAGACATATATAAACAGTATAGTTTGCAGTGTAATAAAGTAGAGGTTATGTCCGGGGCTTGCCTTCGCTGGTGGGGTTGGGGTTAGTCAAATTAATATCTTCCGAACCATGGTTCGGGGCTTCAGAGAATTCTGCGACGAGGTTCCCGGAATCTTCAGAACAAACTCCTTCTGGTTCCGAAATCAGCTGATAATCTCCGTCAGCGAGAGTGGTCGAGTCTATATGAGATGCAGAGTTTACAAGTTATGGAATGCATATACTTTTTATGTTATTTCACAATAAAGTTGCAATCCAAACAGAAGAACATTATATTTCAACAAACAACCTAACTACCCTGCACTGGGCAGTCATTTATCGAGTACTAACTAAACTAACTAGTCACGTTAAGCAACAGGATGGGTTACCCTAAACATCCAACTAACTACATTAGGTAGCATATCTGGTTACCATAAGCAACAACTAAACACACTTAGCAATCTCCATTTATGTTATTAGCTAAACATTGTAATTAACCTTAGGTTATTATTTAATTATGGCTAACTTTGGATTAATTAAGCAAATCTTAAATTAGTAAAAATAAATTAATACTTATGAAAATTATCCTAAGTGGGTTTAATTGAAATAACATTACTCTAAATATTTTATACAATAGATAATTAGAACAATTCACTTAATTAAACAAAATGTTTAACTTGAATAATTTTTACAGAGCAAGATATTTCAAAACAGGAGCTACAAAATTTACTGAATATAGATTGGTATTAGATCTGATTACTATAGTTTTATTGGAATTTTATTCTAAAAGGAACTAAGCCACAAAATTAAACAAGATCAAGATTGAAATTTCAAGATGCAATTATAACTAGAGTTTTACACTAAAACTAGGGTTCAAAACTTAAGGACATCATAAACTACTCAAGACTAGTATTCCAGAAAAGTTTCATAATTTTTCATGCATAATAATTATTATTTATGAATTACCTTTGAATTTAAGCTTGAAATTTATAACTCAAGTTATATTAGTTTCTGATGCTCAAATTTTTATGATGGATTATACTTATAAAGATCAAGTTATGGTAGAAATTTAATCCCTAAATATACATAGATGCTTTTGAAATTAATTTGTGAAACTTTCAAGAACATATAACAAAGATAGCAAAAATATTCTAGCTAGAGAGCTGATCTAAGCCTCAAAAATTTACACAAGGCTACTTACACCACATGCAACACATGGTCCAAAAACCAACAGCAGCAAAGCTATGGATCACAAGATTTAATTAAAGCATCCCTTTACTTGCATTTAAAATACAGAATAAACTATGCATTTTCATAGCATGATCATGAAATAAAAGTTGTAGAATTCATTACAAGGATTCTAACCCAACAAGTTTGGTATTTTTCTAATTTTTCTATGATTTTCTACACATTTTTGAACTTCACTGATTTGAAAGAAAGAAAAGGACTGAACTCTTGTGTTTAGGCCCTTAGAAGAACTTAAATCTTTACACTCCAGTCCTTGCTGCCATGGCCGGCGGGGAGAGCTCGGTTCTGGCCGAAATCCGGCGATCCCCGGGGTCGGCGGCGAGGGGCAAGGGGAGAGGAAGCTCCAGGGAGTCGAGGGCTACCTGTAGAGAGTCTCGGGGAGAGTGGGGAGGGGCGGTGGCGAGCTGCCCACGGGAGTAGTAGCTCCGGTGAGGAATGGGGATGGCGCGTGGCCTAGAAGCTTTGGGGTGAGGAGGAGACCCGATTCCGAGGCTCAACTCAAGGAGAGGGAGGTCGGAAGGGGGAGCTCGATGTGGAGCAGAGGGCGGCGACAATGGAGGTGGGCGGCGGCCGTCGGCACACATGCAGAGGGGCTTGCGCTGCTTTGGAATGGATTACCAGGAATGGAAAGAGTGAGGAGGGAGGCAGCATTGCGGGCTGGGGCGGCTACTAAGGCCCGGCGGTGGATGAGCAGGAGGTTGCCGCGGCCAGTGGTGCTGGCAGTCCGAGACAGGAGGGGGAGCGATGTGGCGCACGGGGAAGAAGACAACGGAGAGGAGGTAGGGCGGTGGAAGACCCTCAGGCGATGCGTGGGCATGTACAATGGCTGGAGGTGGAGCTCGGGCACTGCGCCGGCGATGGGCGGCGGGAGCAGAAGCAGAACAGAGAGGAAGCGAGGATGACAGAGGAAGAAGAACAGGCAAGTGTCAGGAGGACCCGTTTGCAAATAGAAAAACTTCCAGGGACTCCTCTGTAAAGAAAGATTTCCCATTGATACAAAATCCTAGTGAGAAAAATGTCTAAAGCAAAGTTGTAAAGAATTTCAAACCCTACAATAATGCTTTAGGGTTCAAGTTCAAAATCTCAAAGGATACAGTTTTATTTTAAACTTTTGAACACAACTCAAATTATAAAATTTTTGTTATAATTCAAACAAAATGCTTTAATGTTTAGGGTCTTTTTGCAAGATTGCCTGCAGTGTAATCATGACTAGCCTTTTTACACTTTAGCCCTTAAGTAAAACTGAGTTTTACTTTTATCTTACAACCATTTTACATGTAAACCCTTATACCTTTGTGTTAATTACACATAGGTCCTTAGTTTCCAACAAAAGTCTATTTTTCTTAGGTTTTACTTAACTTTTGCACTTTTCTTTTCTATAATCATTTAGGTTTACCACTTAAGAGTACTTTTACCCAATTACACTCAAGTACTTATATAATTCATAAATTACAAACATACCCCTAGCTCTCTTTACAACTTATATACACCATGGCATGCATACATATAAAACATCCAAACTTAGTATCTAGATTTCTAATCTACCTGGATGTTACACATACGCACATCCAATGTGCAGGACGTACTCCTGTAGCGTGACTACATGACCGTACTCCTGGTTGCCCTGCAACACGTATTCCCACACGTCGAATCAAGTAACCGGAAGAACCAAATACGAGTGGTGGGAGGTATATCCACTCCTCGGGCCGATTAGGCTTACCGCTTACCATATTTCGCGGCATGTGGCTAGTACTTTCAAACGCTTAATCACCGCTACCACACACTGCGACCTTAGCAAATTCATGAACACAGACGGGGTATCATCTCAACCATGATACTCCACATAAATCCCATCCGTCATCCTTATAGTAGTTACAGGAATGTAAACATTACAACTCCTATATCGCGCGAGTGACAGGAAATCACCTGACTTCTACCGGTCCTATTAGCAGAGCGGCTATTTGAACTCAAGTGCTAGTGTTCAATACACTGGTTCCTAGGAAAATGCAACAAGGGTATCTCATACAATTACTATGAACTTAATGCATAGGTAGATATAAATAGCATAGGTTGCAGTGTAAATAAAGTAGGGGTTATGTCCGGGGCTTGCCTTCTTGCGTGGGGTTGGGGGCAGTAGTGTCAAGGTTTTCCGAACGTTGGTTCGGAACTTCAGTTAGACCTTCGACGGTGTTCCCGGGGTCTTCAGAAACTTCCACTTCCTGATCTGGGATTACTTCGTAGTCACCGTCGGCGAGAGTAGTCGAGTCTACATGATATGCAAGGTTATAAGTTAAGGAGTGCATATTCTTTTATGTTATTTCACAATAAAGTTGCAATCCAACGAGAGTATGATTTACTTTTTACCGATATCATTTATCTCTCTACTGGGCAGTCATTTATCGGGGATTAACTATTTTACCTAGTTACATTAAGCAACAGGGTTGGTTACCCTAATTATTTAACTAATGGCATGGGGTAACATATTGAGTTGATTTTAAATACCAACATAATTATTTTGAATAGCTTCACTTATTTGTTTTGCTAATTATTTATACTATCTCTAGGTTATTATTAAACTATGGACTTTTCATAGTATGTTCTAATTGTTTTGGGTCTATTTGTACTTGACCCTAGGTTGGAAATTTAGGGATAGGTTATACTATTCTAGAACAGTACTTCAAATTATTTTCATGATTTTTGAACATTTAAATTCACAGGTATTAATTATACAAGGTTAGCTATGCATTATTCATAATTAAATCCACATATTAAGAAAATATTATATAAACAATAGGTTAAATATTTTTCCTAAGTAATATATATTAAAACAGGATTAATGCAATTGGTTTCACATTTTTATCATTTTTCTATCATTTATTATGCATTCTCTTAGCCTACAACTACTTATTCTTAGTATTTAAATTAAGGAACAAATCATTCGGAAACTGAAAAATATCATATAAGGAAAGTTGTAGATCTTAAATTGAGGATTCTAACAAATTTTAGTTTGCATTTTTTTGATTTTTCCTTGATTTGATATGGAATTTCAAAGTCTGCAATTAAAATTACATAAGAGGTTCTTAGGGCACTATTCCTCTGAGTCTAAGGTCTTGCAGATAACCCCCTGGGTTTTCAATTCTTCTAAACCCGAGGTCCTCGGTCAGGGGCAGATGTGGAGCAGGGATTGGACGGCCATGTTCCGGCGAGGGGGGTCACCGGCGGCGAGGTCCGAGGGAAGGGAAAGTCTTAGGGGCTCACGGCGGTTCGATTGCACCACGTGTCGAGGGCTGCGGTGGTCAGAAAAGTGGATCTCGACGAGAGTCCGAAGCGGCGGTGGAGGGATCAGTGATGACGGTGATACTCCAGCAGCCGGCGTCGGTGGAGGACCTGCGCATGAGCTTCAGTGAGTCGTGGGGAAGGTGTTGGTGCAATCAATTGGAAGCATAGGCTTCGGATTAGGGGCTACCGTTGGAGGCAGTGACAACGGCGGCGGGGAAGAACGCCGGCGAGCATTAGGAAGTCGATGCAGTGCACTAGGGGTTCGATTGGGAGGTCGCGAAGCTTCACGGAGTTGATGTGGTGCTAGCTGAGGGGTTGTGGTGGCGCGGGAGTGGCTGAGGCGGCCTGTCCACATTGAGCAGGAGGCAGCGGCGGACAGTGATCGTCGGCAATGGTGTTCCAGCCGGAATTGGAGGGCGATTGGGGGTCGGTGAGCATGAGCGGGGGTCGGGGAAACTCTCTAGGGGGTCGGTGAGAGCAATGGGCGCTCGGTGGCGGCTATCCACGGCGACCCGTGGTTCACCAGAATGGAGGAAGGAAAGGCGGCGATGGCGCTCGGGTCTCGGGGTGTTGGGCTACAGAATTGAAGTGAATAATAGAACGGCTACGAGATGGGGAAGCTCACGAGCAAGGGACTAGGGGTCCGGAGGGGGGCACTTGACCCGTGCCACGGCGGCAGCGAGGTGTCGATCGGCCGGGAGCTCAAGGGGGCCGTGGCACTTGCGGAGGAGGGCGTCAGGGGAGAGGAACGGGCTCGGGGCAGGAGGGAAGCGATGCGTGGAGGGAGGGGAAGCATGAGGTGGAGCGGCGGGGTGGCAGCACGGCGGCGGCAAGGGGCTCGGCACCGGCGGCAAAGGAGGCAGGGGCGCAGAGGGGGGCCAGAGGAAGAAGAAGGGAAGAAGGGGTCCGAAGGACCTATGTGCAAATCTAAATGATTCTAAGGACCCTTCGGTAAACCAAAATTTCCCACTGATCTAAAGATTTAATGAAGAAAAGCCCAAAATGAAAGTTGGAGAGTTTTTCAAACTCTACAACTTTGATTTAGGGTTCAAGTTCAAAAACCCAAATCTTATAGCTTTACATATTAAATTTTGAACAAAAGTAGAATTTGATTTGCTTTTGTCCTTACCAAGGTGGATTTGACGTAATTTTCGATATGTTTGCAAGTTTTCATGGGATGTCATGATGACTTGTATTCTTACATTTTGGCCCTTAATTAAAATTTGAGAGTTACTTTTATACCTCATTAATTTGCATAAAAGGACCCATATTTTTGCATTAATTACATTTAGGTCCCTATTTTCGCATAACAACCCATTTTTCTTAGAATTTAACATTTCTATTGCACTTTCTTTCCTATGGTGATATAAATTTGACACCTAGTGTCACATTTTTCCTAGATTTTGATGCTATCCCCCATTCTTACCCAATTAACACTAAAGGGCCTATATTTTACAGAAATTACAATTATACCCCATAGCAAGCATACATATTTCACACTAAAACTTAGTGTCTACGTTTCTAATTACCTGAAAGTTACAGCCTTCCCTCCTAAAAAGAATCTCATCCCGAGATTCCGATGTAGAATGGAGTTGGATAATTAGACTTGGGGATTAGCTTGAAGGAAGTTTGGGAAATTTCGTTGAAGATAGGATTCGGTTTCCCAGGTTGCTTCTTCTTCGGTGTGATGATCCCATAAGATCTTATACATCTTAATCTTTTTCCTTCTAGTGACTCATTCTTTGGTGTCCAAGATTTGGAGAGGTTGTTCGGTGTAGGATAGATCAGGTTCAATCTCAATGGCTTGTGCTTCAACGATTTCAGTATGTACTTTAATACATTTCTTGAGTTGAGAGACATGGAAGACATCGTGAATGGCAGCCAATTGAAACGGAAGACGAATTCTGTAAGCCACTGGGCCATAGACTTTAAGAATCTTGAAGGGTCCGACATATCAGGGCGCTAATATCCCTTTTATGCCGAAGCACTGAACACCCTTGGTAGGAGACACTCGGAGCTAGACAAAATCTCCTATTTGGAACTGCAGAGGTTTCCTCCTTCTATCTATATAGCTTTTCTGTCTGGACTGAGCTGTTTTAAGGTTGGCTTGAATAACCTTGACCTTATCTTCGGCTTCGATAACTAGGTCAGGTCCGAAATTTTGGCATTCACTGGTCTCAGACCAACTCAAAGGAGTTCGACAACTTCGACCATATAACGCTTCAAAGGGAGCCATCTGAAGACTAGATTGATAGCTGTTGTAGTAAGAGAAATCGGCCAAGGCAAGGCACTTGTCCCAGCTTGCACCATAGT
Organism: Panicum hallii; assembly: GCF_002211085.1. Classification (NCBI taxonomy): domain Eukaryota; kingdom Viridiplantae; phylum Streptophyta; class Magnoliopsida; order Poales; family Poaceae; genus Panicum; species Panicum hallii. Next base: position 147,907 of record NW_020356185.1, on the reverse strand, counting down.
GAATAATACAAGCTCGGAGCATGTCTTCAAGGATTTGGTTAACTCGCTCAGTCTGGCCATCAGTCTGAGGATGATATGCAGAGCTTCGAATGAGTTTGGTGCCAAGAGCATACTGTAATTGTTCCCAGAAGCGTGCAATGAATTGGGCCCCTCGATCAGAGATGATGGTCTTGGGGACACCATGTGTCACACCCGATTTATAAGAACATAAATCGAGCAATCATATATGCGCCAGGATCAAGTCACGCATATATACAACAGATTATCAAGATATCACAACACATGTCACGAATAAAAGCGTATAAATTATAAAATGAATATCTTTATTACAACTGAATCAAGAATCAGTTCAAGGAATGCGGAAGCGTAAAATGAATACATGAAGAGCTGGGCGCCACAGGGACGTCGACTGGGAGACAAACGCCTAGAAGTCGTCGAAGCCGCTGACGTAGTCCTCCACGTTGCCGGGCACTGAGCAGCAGTCGAAGATATCCAAGAGAACAGAAAAGTAGAGAGGCAAGTGTGAGTACAAACTAGTACTCAACAAGTATAACACAAACTATGAGGCTCTAGGCTAGCTGACTCAACTGCATTAGCTTTTAGTCTTGGCAAATTTTATTAAGGCTAATTACTACAAGTGGATGAATTACCATAACCCAATTGCATAAGAAATTAATCAATATTAATTAAGAACTACCGAGAACCATCCAAACCGAACCCACCCGGGGAATCTCCCTAGTCAAAGGTTGATAACCCCACTAATCAAAAGGAGGATCTGGGCCGCTCATGACTGTGAGCACAGCTGATATATCAGTTTTACACTCTCGAGAGGTTGCACAACTTTACCCACAAGTCGTGAGCTACGCTAGTTGTTCATCACACTTCCTTAGGTGAGATGGCTAGCAAACACACTACGAGACCGTTACAAAGGACCACATTGGTAAGGTGTAACCGCTAAGGATTCTGGATCAGCGACGATGGGGCCCACCTCCGGGGGTACAAGACACACAGCACAGACCAAGCCGGAGGAGCAGGGACCATTGAAGCTTACCACCCCTCTTGCCCACGCAGGTAAGTTACTTCCGAACCAACACGACCTAATTAGTAAGTCAAGACCATCCCATTCCAGTCTTGTGGTTGCGCGGTTGTCCCAGGTTGTCGCTCTATGAACCGGTCCTTATGGAGAGTGGCCAACCAAGCACTAAGCACCGTGCTGGCCCACTAAACCATGTTTCTACAAAAACATATTTTTAAGGACGCACAAACCACTCAAGCACACAGCACAGAGGGTCGGCTCTAGAATTAAGTTGCATAAGATCATTAACAAATTAATTAAAAAGGACCAAGTGTGTTATAGCGCAGCAACCTAGCACAACTAACCAAAAATGCAACCCAAAGGATATATAAAGGATATAAAGTGGCTAGGAAAGTCCTTATAGGCATACAGTATTAAAATGCAGTATGAAATTGTATTTAAAAGTGATAGGATGTTCATGTTATACTTGCCTTCCTCGTACTCTCCCGGCTGCTGCTCGAACTGCTCGGAAGAAGGCTCCTGGTACTGCTCCGGTGGCTCGACGTCTATTCACGATTGTAAGAGCAATACATGGGCCACACATGCACACACATGCAAACAATAGCAAAATATAAGAAACAGTACACCAATACAATAGAACCGCACATAAAACTGGCCTAGAATTATTCTACGCGTTACGACGATCGCGTGGATATAAAGAACACCTAAAACGGAGCTAAAACACGAAAACTACGCTTAAAACAAGATCCAAGGACCTATTTGTAAGAAAAACAGAACTACCGGGGTTTCTGTGCAAAAACTGAGGACCTAAACGGAAATAAAGGGTAGACACAGGGGCTAGCACGTGAAAACACGCTGCATGGACGGCGGGTTCAAAAACTGGAAAGCTCAGGGGCTTCGGTGCAAGAAATAGGGCTAAACTGCAATTATTATTGAACTGCAGTGAACCGCGGGTTGATTCCAAGGAAGCTCAGGGGCTCTTTAACAAAACTGCCACAGCTGAGGGGTATCTTCTAATCTGGGCCGTCATGTCTAGATCGGACGGTTCGGACCCAATCTAGTTCAGACGGTCCGATCTGCACAGCGGAAGGTCCGGTCGGTCCGATCTGGATCAGACCGGTCCGATCTGGCTGACTCGCGGGGACGGCGGAACGGTCGCCGGAATTTGACTCCCGCGGCGGCGCACGGCTCAGGCTCGCCGGAGCTCGGCGTTCTCGCCGCTCCGGAGGTCAAAACAACTCGAGATCGGGTCGGGTGTGATCAGCGCGACATGCGTGATCCACCTGGGGCTAAGGTGGGGCTCAGGAGGCGCTCTAGCTGTGAGTGCGACGGCGGGGTGGGTCTGCACAGTGGCGCACCGCCGGCGCGCGGCGTTCTGGTCACTGCGGAGGCCTAAATGCTACGGGATCTAGCGCAACACGACCAGGGGAATGGTGTGCTGCTCACCGAGGCGTCGAGGGGACCGGAGACGCGACGGAGGATTGTCGTCGACGATGGCCGTGCGGCAGAGGCGGGCGGCGCTCGCGGAGGAAGCTGTTGCAGGGGCTCTCCGGACTCCTAGGCTCCACGGGTCGACGCGTGGGGCTCCTGCGAAGGTGTTACGGGGGTCAGGGAGGTCCGGGGATCACTGACGGCGAGGAATTGCGAGGGCGGAGCGCCTCACCGGCGGTGGCTTCGGGTTCAATTCCGGCACGGCCAGAGCTCAGGGTCGAGGGTAGAAACTTCGGGAAGCTTCCTGGCGGCGAGGCGGAGCTACCGCGGGTGATGTGGTGGCCTGGGGCGCGGCGGAGCGGCCGGACCATGGGGAGACTGAGGCGACCGGAGCGGGGAAAGAAGGGGGCGGCGGTGCTGGAGATCTTCGGGGTTGCAGGGCTGGGGTTAGGGTTCTGGGGGCTCAGGAAGTTCCTTTTGTAGGGCGGCGGCGCTGCCTTGGCGTGCGGGCCCAGAGAGAGTGGCTCGCCGGGGATCTCGGGAAGGAGTTGCGCCGGAGAAGAAAGGGGAGGGAGAAGGGGCCGACAGGTGGGGTCAGGCTGAGGGAATGACCGAGAACAGAAGGAATGACTGAGAAAAGAACGGGAATGACTGAGAAAAGAACGGGAATGACTGAGAAAAGAAGGAATGACTTACCTACTTTCCTGTTTCCTCCCTTTTGTTTCTTTTTCAAACAACTCGATTCTATTTGAATTCAACTCAAATTTGAATTCAACTCCTATGCACTCAACCAAATAAAACTTATGCACCAGCATGAATGCACAAACATGTTGAACCTAAAATAAATTTTAATTCTTTGTGAATTAAATTATAAATAAATGCAAGCTAGGCAAAATAAACCCTTGGAACAATTACTGGAGCCCAATTAAATTCATTATAAATCTCGAAATTTTACCTTAGGGTGTTACAAACCTACCCCCCTTACAGGAATCTCGTCCCGAGATTCAGATAGGCTAGCTAGCAAAGAGATTGGGATGTGTCTTCCTTAGCTCATCTTCTCGCTCCCAGGTAGCCTCATCCTCTGTGTTATAACTCCACTGAACACGGCACATCTTGATCTTCTTGTTTCTGGTAACTCTCTCGGATGTCTCCAGAATCTTTACCGGATGCTCGATGTAGGTCAGATCCTCCTGCACATCTAACCCTTCTATCGGTGCTTGCTCTTCTGGTACTCTTAAGCACTTCTTCAGCTGTGACACGTGAAACACATCATGCACTCCTGAGAGATTGAGAGGCAACTCCAAACGATATGCCACCTCACCTTTCCGTTCCAACACCTTGAACGGACCAATGTATCGAGGGGCTAGCTTCCCTCTTACATTAAACCTGCGGATTCCTCTCATCGACGAGACCTTCAGATATACATGATCACCCACTGCGAAGGTCAAATCCCGGCGATGAACATCCGCATAGCTCTTCTGACGAGTCTGAGCGACCCTCAGATTCTCTCGCACCTGTTGTACCAGCTGTTCTGCCTCTTCAACAATATCTGGACCAAATACCTGCCTCTCACCAATCTGATCCCAATACAGCGGAGTCCTGCACTTCATACCATACAGGGCCTCGAAAGGAGATTTCTTCAGACTGGCCTGATAGCTGTTGTTATACGAAAATTCTGCATAAGACAGGCATTTATCCCAGCTGGTACCATACTGAATAGCACAGGCTCGAAGCATATCCTCCAACACTTGGTTGGTTCTTTCTGTCTGCCCATCTGTCTGAGGATGATAAGCAGTACTGAAGCACAGCTTCGTATCCAACGAATCATGCAACTGCTCCCAGAACCGTGAAGTGAACTGAGATCCTCGATCAGATATAATCTTCTTTGGAACTCCATGCAGACAGACAATCCTGGAGATGTACAACTCTGCGAGTCTAGCGCCGGAGTAAGTAGTGTTCACCGGAATGAAGTGAGCAACCTTCATCAACCGATCCACTACTACCCATATGGAGTTGTAGCCTTTCTGAGTACGAGGCAAACCAACAATGAAGTCCATAGTGATCTCCTCCCATTTCCACTCTGGAATCTTCAACGGCTGCAATAACCCTGCTGGCCTCTGATGCTCTGCCTTGACACGCTGACAAGTGTCACAGATAGCCACGTACTCCGCAACGGAACGCTTCATTCCATACCACCAGAATCGTTCCTTCAGATCGTAATACATCTTCGTGCTGCCAGGACGGATAGAATATGCTGTATCATGAGCCTCACTCAGAATCAACTTTCTGAGGTCATTCACATCCGGCACACATATACGACCCTTGTACCACAAGGTACCCTGATCATCCTCTCTGAAATGAGGAGCCTTGCCAATCTTGAGCAACTCACGAATCTCCTACAGCTTCTTATCTTCCTTCTGATGCTGCCTGATCTTAGCCTCTAGAGTGGGTTCTGCCTCGAATGATGTACCCGAGGTGTGATGCAGGAAATCCAGACTCAACTGCTCAAACTCCTCGCATAACTCCTGAGGCATCTGAAAAGCCACGGCCATGTTAACATAGCTCTTCCTGCTCAGAGCATCCGCCACAACATTGGCCTTGCCCGGATGATAGTGAATCTCCAGGTCATAATCCTTGACCAATTCTAGCCATCTTCTCTGCCGCATATTCAGCTCACTCTGAGTGAAAATATACTTGAGGCTCTTGTGATCGGTGTAAATATCACACCTCTGCCCAAACAAGTAATGCCTCCATATCTTCAGAGCATGCACAACTGCAGCTAACTCCAGATCATGAGTGGGATAATTCAACTCGTGCCGGCGCAACTGCCACGAAGCATAAGCTATCACTCTGCCTTCCTGCATCAGGACGCAACCAAGACCATCCCTCGAAGCATCACAATACACTGTGAACCTCTTGCTCTGGTCTGGCAGAGTAAGGACTGGCGCCGTAGTCAACCTCTTCTTCAGCTCCTCGAAGGCACTCTGACGCTCATCAGTCCACAAGAAGTCCACACCCTTCTCTAGCAAGGAAGTCAAAGGCTTCGCAATCTTGGAGAAATTCTCAATGAACCTCCGATAATATCCAGCTAAGCCCAGAAAAGAGCGGACTTCCTTCACCGTCTGTGGTACAACCCAGTCAAGCACATCCTTCACCTTTCCGGGGTCCACAGCAATACCTCCCTTGGAGATAACATGACCGAGGAACGGAACCTCGTCAATCCAGAACTCGCACTTGCTGAGCTTGGCATACAGCTTGTGCTCTCTGAGCCTCTGCAACACAAGTCTCAGATGCTTCTCATGCTCTGCTTCTGACTTGGAATATATCAGGATATCATCAATAAATATCACCACAAAGGTGTCCAGACAATCCATGAAAACCTTGTTCATCAGATGCATGAAGAAAGCCAGAGCATTGGTCAAGCCAAAGGACATGACCGTATACTCGTATAGCCCATACTTGCAAGTGAATGCCGTCTTCTGAATATCCTCAGGACGAATCTTCAGCTGATCATAACCCGAACGCAGATCAATCTTCGAGAATACACAAGCACCCTGAAGCTGATCAAAGAGATCCTCAATACGGGGCAATGGATGCTTGTTCTTCATGGTGACTGCATTCAGATCCCGATAATCTACGCACATTCTCTTCGCGCCGTCCTTCTTCTCTACAAGCAACACAGGGAAAGCCCAAGGAGAGAAACTGCGACGGATATAGCCCTTGGCTAGCAACTCGTCGATGGTCTTCTTAACTTCCTCATGCTCAACAGGTGCCATACGATAGGGCCTCTTAGCAATAGGAGCTGTGCCAGGCAAGAGATCAATGGAAAACTCAATGTCGCGACCAGGCGGCATACCTGGCAAATCATCCGGAAAGACATCCGGGAATTTAGACACCACGCGAATACCATCCGTGGGCCTAGCCTCCATCTGATGAAGAAATCCAGAAGGCTCTGTAGCTCCAACAGTGACCTCCTGACCATCCGGGGCTGACAGAAGAACAGTCCTCTGAGCACAGTCTATCCGAACTCCCCACTTGGCAAGAGTCTCCATCCCGAGGATCACATCAATGCCCTTGGTGTCTAGCACCATCAGATTTGCACTGAAATCTACCCCCCTTATGGCCACACTGACTCTGGGACAGAAGACATGAGACCTCAACTGCCCTCCCGGTGAAGATACTAACTTGCACCTCTTTAACGTGCTAGTAGGAATGCCATGATGCTCAACAAAAGACTGAGTGATGAAAGAATGTGTAGCACCAGTATCAAAAAGCACTATAGCAGGATGGGCATTAACCATGAACGTACCAATAACCACGTTAGGAGCTTCGGCCGCTAACTCGGCCGTCACGTGGTTCACCCTGCCCTGAGCTGGGGCCTTGGGCTGAGCTGCACGCCCCTGCTGTCCTGCCTGCGCCTTCCGAGGACAGACGTTGGCGTAGTGCCCCGGCTCGCCGCAGTGGAAGCACACTCGCGGAAATGCAGCGGCCTGCTGCCCAGGAGGAGGAGTGGGCACCCCCTGCCTCTGAGCTGGTGGAGCCGGAGGCGCTGGAAGCCTCTGACCCTGTCCCGCCTGCTGCTGCTGCTGAGGACGAGGTGGAAACTGCTGCCGCTGCTGGTACTGCTGAGGCGGCCTCTGGTGCTGCTGCTGCTGTGGATGCTGATATCGGGGACGAGTGTTGCTGCCCGAAGAGGATGGAGCCATCTTCCTCTTCTTATCCTCAATCTCCCGGCGCTTACGCTCGGTGTTGAGGGCCGCGTCAACCAGCTGGTTGAAGTTGTCGAAACAGTGGTTCAGCAGCGCATACTGGATGTGATCATCCAGTCCCTCCTTGAAGTACTCCTGCTTATCGCTATCACGAGCGACGTCAGCAGGGGCGTAGCGGGCAAGCTGAAGGAAACGGTCACGGTACTCCGTCACCGTCATCGATCCCTGAAATAACGAACACCGATAACAAGGGTAGAAATCGCTCAATAGGTCAGGCTTACGAGAGAGTTCAAGGATAGATCAAGCTCAAAGAAATTGCAGGGAATTCCATTCAAATTTACCTGCTTAAGGGCACGGAACTCCTTCTGCTTCATCTTCATTATGCCCTCAGGAATATGGTGGTTCCTGAAACGCTCACGGAACTGGTCCCACGTGAGAGCATCACGGTCCCGAGCTGGGTAGGACTCCCACCAGTCAAGAGCGGAACCTCGCAGCTGCCCTGCTGCGTACAGAACCCGCTCTCGGTCGTCGCACTGCGCAACAACCAACTGACGCTCCACCGAACGAAGCCAGTCGTCCGCCTGGAGTGGGTCCGTGGCGTGAGAGAAGGTCGGAGGATGACCTCTCAGAAAGTCCGCACGCCGATCACGGGGCTGAGGCGGCGGTGGAGGCGGTGGCTGGGCGTGGATGTGCTGTAGAGCCTGGACGGTGTTGTTCAGGGTCGCCATCATCTGCATCTGGAGCTGGAAGAACTGCTCCGGGGTCAGTGGTGGCGGCATCGGCAGCGGCTGATCGGTACCCTGGTTTTTCTGCTCCTGCTGGTCAGAACCGGAACTGGTGCGCCTGTTGTTCACCATCTGATTGCAACAAACGAAATCTATGAGAAGGAGATATTGTGCAGCTGCGGAAATGAAACTTCGGAAGGATATGGCAGAAAGAAAGGAATACAGGTTTTACCCCCAACGATCTAACTCAAATTTTATTATTTAGTTCAAGTTGGGTTAGGGTCGATTTGCATGAACAAATTTAACTACTAAACTATGCAATCAACCAAAGATCCAAATCATACATTTGCACAATAACAACCATTCAATGCTCACAACTTAGTCGAGTTTATCACACTACTCAACCAACACACTCGTTCTAGCGTATTTTTATCGGGACAACCTAAACTTATAAATTACAGGATTAGGCAACTCAGGCCAACGTCTACGGAAGACTCAAGCTATTTCTCAGAAAAGACAGGAGAGATAGCAGATCAAGGACTTAAGACTCAAGGAATAGAAGCAAAAATGAATGTTAGAAGATTTGCGGAAGCAAGGCAAGAGAAAAGAAGCCCTAAACTCGTCCAATTCTGTCTAGGCTTCGTCCTACAGTCGACACGGCTCTGATACCAATCTGTCACACCCGATTTATAAGAACATAAATCGAGCAATCATATATGCGCCAGGATCAAGTCACGCATATATACAACAGATTATCAAGATATCACAACACATGTCACGAATAAAAGCGTATAAATTATAAAATGAATATCTTTATTACAACTGAATCAAGAATAAGTTCAAGGAATGCGGAAGCGTAAAATGAATACATGAAGAGCTGGGCGCCACAGGGACGTCGACTGGGAGACAAACGCCTAGAAGTCGTCGAAGCCGCTGACGTAGTCCTCCACGTTGCCGGGCACTGAGCAGCAGTCGAAGATATCCAAGAGAACAGAAGAGTAGAGAGGCAAGTGTGAGTACAAACTAGTACTCAACAAGTATAACACAAACTATGAGGCTCTAGGCTAGCTGACTCAACTGCATTAGCTTTTAGTCTTGGCAAATTTTATTAAGGCTAATTACTACAAGTGGATGAATTACCATAACCCAATTGCATAAGAAATTAATCAATATTAATTAAGAACTACCGAGAACCATCCAAACCGAACCCACCCGGGGAATCTCCCTAGTCAAAGGTTGATAACGCCACTAATCAAAAGGAGGATCTGGGCCGCTCATGACTATGAGCACAGCTGATATATCAGTTTTACACTCTCGAGAGGTTGCACAACTTACCCACAAGTCGTGAGCTACGCTAGTTGTTCATCACACTTCCTTAGGTGAGATGGCTAGCAAACACACTACGAGACCGTTACAAAGGACCACATTGGTAAGGTGTAACCGCTAAGGATTCTGGATCAGCGACGATGGGGCCCACCTCCGGGGGTACAAGACACACAGCACAGACCAAGCCGGAGGAGCAGGGACCATTGAAGCTTACCACCCCTCTTGCCCATGCAGGTAAGTTACTCCCGAACCAACACGACCTAATTAGTAAGTCAAGACCGTCCCATTCCAGTCTTGTGGTTGCGCGGTAGTCCCAGGTTGTCGCTCTATGAACCGGTCCTTATGGAGAGTGGCCAACCAAGCACTAAGCACCGTGCTGGACCCCTAAACCATGTTTCTACAAAAACATATTTTTAAGGACGCACAAACCACTCAAGCACACAGCACAGAGGGTCGGCTCCAGAATTAAGTTGCATAAGATCATTAACAAATTAATTAAAAAGGACCAAGTGTGTTATAGCGCAGCAACCTAGCACAACTAACCAAAAATGCAACCCAAAGGATATATAAAGGATATAAAGTGGCTAGGAAAGTCCTTATAGGCATACAGTATTAAAATGCAGTATGAAATTGTATTTAAAAGTGATAGGATGTTCATGTTATACTTGCCTTCCTCGTACTCTCCCGGCTGTTGCTCGAACTGCTCGGAAGAAGGCTCCTGGTACTGCTCCGGTGGCTCGACGTCTATTCACGATCGTAAGAGCAATACATGGGCCACACATGCACACACATGCAAACAATAGCAAAATATAAGAAACAGTACACCAATACAATAGAACCGCACATAAAACTGGCCTAGAATTATTCTACGCGTTACGACGATCGCGTGGATATAAAGAACACCTAAAACGGAGCTAAAACACGAAAACTACGCTTAAAACAAGATCCAAGGACCTATTTGTAAGAAAAACAGAACTACCGGGGTTTCTGTGCAAAAACTGAGGACCTAAATGGAAATAAAGGGTAGACACAGGGGCTAGCACGTGAAAACACGCGGCATGGACGGCGGGTTCAAAAACTGGAAAGCTCAGGGGCTTCGGTGCAAGAAATAGGGCTAAACTGCAATTATTATTGAACTGTAGTGAACCGCGGGTTGATTCCAAGGAAGCTCAGGGGCTCTTTAACAAAACTGCCACAGCTGAGGGGTATCTTCTAATCTGGGCCGTCATGTCTAGATCGGACGGTTCGGACCCAATCTAGTTCGGACGGTCCGATCTGCACAGCGGAAGGTCCGGTCGGTCCGATCTGGATCAGACCGGTCCGATCTGGCTGACTCGCGGGGACGGCGGAACGGTCGCCGGAATTTGACTCCCGCGGCAGCGCGCAGCTCGGGCTCGCCGGAGCTCGGCGTTCTCGCCGCTCTGGAGGTCAAAACAACTCGAGATCGGGTCGGGCGTGATCAGCGCGACATGCGAGATCCACCTGGGGCTAAGGCGGGGCTCAGGAGGCGCTCTAGCTGTGAGTACGACGGCGGGGTGGGTCTGCATGGTGGCGCACCACCGGCGCGCGGCGTTCTGGTCACTGCGGAGGCCTAAATGCTACGGGATCTAGCGCAACACGACCAGGGGAATGATGTGCTGCTCACCGAGGCGTCGATGGGACCGGAGACGCGACAGAGGATGGTCGTCGACGATGGCCGTGCGGCAGAGGCGGGCGGCGCTCGCGGAGGAAGCTGCTACAGGGGCTCTCCGGACTCCTAGGCTCCACGGGTCGACGCGTGGGGCTCCTGCGAAGGTGTTACGGGGTCAGGGAGGTCCGGGGATCACCGACGGCGAGGAATTGCGAGGGCGGAGCGCCTCACCGGCGGCGGCTTCGGGTTCAATTCCGGCACGGCCAGAGCTCAGGGTCGAGGGCAGAAACTTCGGGAAGCTTCCTGGCGGCGAGGCGGAGCTACCACGGGTGATGTGGTGGCCTGGGGCGCGGCGGAGCGGCCGGACCACGGGGAGACCGAGGCGACCGGAGCGGGGAAAGAAGGGGGCGGCGGTGCTGGAGATCTTCGGGGTTGCAGGGCTGGGGTTAGGGTTCTGGGGGCTCAGGAAGTTCCTTTTGTAGGGTGGCGGCGCTGCCTTGGCGTGCGGGCCCAGAGAGAGTGGCTCGCCGGGGATCTCCGGAAGGAGTTACGCCGGAGAAGAAAGGGGAGGGAGAAGGGGCCGACAGGTGGGGTCAGGCTGAGGGAATGACCGAGAACAGAAGGAATGACTGAGAAAAGAACGGGAATGACTAAGAAAAGAACGGGAATGACTGAGAAAAGAAGGAATGACTGACCTACTTTCCTGTTTCCTCCCTTTTGTTTCTTTTTCAAACAACTCGATTCTATTTGAATTCAACTCCTATGCACTCAACCAAATAAAACTTATGCACCAGCATGAATGCACAAACATGTTGAACCTAAAATAAATTTTAATTCTTTGTGAATTAAATTATAAATAAATGCAAGCTAGGCAAAATAAACCCTTGGAACAATTACTGGAGCCCAATTAAATTCATTATAAATCTCGAAATTTTACCTTAGGGTGTTACACCATGCAACCGAACAATTTGATCAAGATAGACTTCAACATACTTCTTAGCAGAGTAAGTGGTATGCACAGGAAGAAAATGAGCCGTTTTTGTGAGTCTATCGATGATCACCCATATGGAATCACGTTTTTGGGATGTGTTAGGAAGACCGACAATGAAATCCATACTAATATCTTCCCATTTCCACGATGGAATGGGTAGTGGTTGGAGTGTACCAGATGCTTTTAGGTGACTGGCTTTGACTCTCTGGCACGTATCACACTCGGATACATATTTAGCAATTTCTCTTTTCATCCTGGTCCACCAGAAATTTTGTCAAAGATCTTGGTACGTTTTGGTACTACCAGGATGAATAGAGAATTTAGACAGATGTGCTTCATCAAGGATTTGTTTATGAAGTTGATGATCTTTAGGTACCACAATACGATTGTTGAACCATAGAACTCCTTGATGATCTGTGTTGAAACACTTATATTTGGCTTCTCCCTGAGATAGTTTTGATTTGATAATTTTGATACCTTCATCATGTAATTGCAACATGATGATTCTATCTTGAAGAGTAGACTCAATAGATAATAGATTTAAACTACCTTGAGGGATAATCTCTAGATTAAGTTTTCTCATCTGATTGCAGAGAGTATTACTGAATGTTGCTATGGATAAGCAATGACAATGTGCCTTGCGGCTAAGTGCATCCGCAACCACATTGGCTTTGCCAGGATGGTAGTGTACCTCAAGTTCGTAGTCTTTGATCAGTTCTAACCAACGCCTTTGCCTCATGTTCAGGTCAGCTTGAGTAAAGATATATTTGAGGCTCTTATGGTCAGTGTAAATATTACACTTGACGCCCATAAGATGATGTCTCCAGATCTAGAGAGCATGAATAACTGCTGCCAATTCAAGATCGTGGGTTGGGTAGTTTTGTTCATGATTTCGGAGTGCTCGGGATGCATAAGCAATGACCCGGTTGTTCTGCATTAGAACACAACCAAGTCCAGTCCCAGAGGCATCGCAATAGACATTGAAAGGCTGGGTGTTATCTGGCTGAGCTAGCACTGGAGCGGTTGTTAGAAGTTTTCTCAAGGTGTGGAATGCTTCATCACATTTGTCATCCCAACAGAATTTAACTTCTTTCTTAAGTAGCTCAGTCATGGGTTTGGCTATTTTGGAGAAGTCTGGAATGAATCGGTGATAGTATCCCGCCAATCCAAGGAAACTTCGGATTTGATGCACTGAAGTCGGAGGCTTCCAATCCATAACCTCCTGAACTTTGGTTGGATCAACCGATATGCCTTTACTGGAGATAGTATGTCCCAAAAATTTCACACTATCCAGCCAGAATTCACATTTTGAGAATTTGGCGTAAAGGCGATGATCACGTAATTATTGGAGAATGACACGTATATGATTAGCATGGTCTTCTTTAATCTTGGAATATATCAGAATATTATCGATGAAGACCACGACAAATTTGTCAAGTTCCGGCATAAAGACTGAATTCATGAGATACATGAAATATGCCGGTGCGTTCGTAAGCGCAAATGACATAACCAGATATTCATATAATCCATATCTAGTCGAGAAAGCCGTTTTTGGAATGTCGTAGGGCTTGATTTTAATCTCATGATAACCAGAGTGTAAGTCGATCTTGGAAAAGACTTTAGCTCCAGCTAATTGATCGAATAAGATGTCAATGCGGGGGAGAGGATACTTATTTTTGATAGTGACCGCATTGAGTGGGCGATAATCGACACATAGCCTTAAGCTATTGTCCTTTTTCTTGACAAAGAGAGCAGGACAGCCCCATGGTGAAGCACTTGGACGTATGAAACCTTTATCAAGAAGATCTTGAAGTTGGATTTTTAGTTCGGCCAACTCATTTGGAGGCATACGATATGGTCTCTTTGAAATAGGAGCAGTGCCAGGGTGAAGTTCAATAATGAACTCGATGTCTCTGTCTGGTGGCATTCCAGGCAAGTCGTCTGGAAAGACATCGGGATACTCACAGACTACAGGAATATCTTTTACTTTGATGTCTGTGATGGCATAAGTACAAGAGTGAAGATACTCTTGCTGAGGCAGATAGAGGGTGGTGGCTCCTTGATATGGTGAGTCAATCTTGATGACTCGAGAAGAGATATCTAGCAGTACTCTATGTTCTGTCATCCAATTTGTTCCAAGTATAACATCAATACCCTCTAAATTTAGCAGAACTAAATTAGTTCTGATTTCTTTGCTACCTAACTAAATTGGTACCTTTTTAACCATTTGGTCAGATGTAATCTTTCCTCCAGGGGTAGAAATCATATATGACCCCTTGGTAGGGCAAAGATCAAGTCCTATTCGGGTACTACAGTTGCTACTAATGAAACTATGAGTTGCTCCTGAATCAAATAACGTAACAACTGGTTGGTGATCAATAGAGAATGTACCCGACATGATGGGGGCTCCATCTGGAAGTTCTGCAAGGGTAGTGAAGTTAATTCGCCCTTGCCGGACTCGCATCATCGGCCTCTTGCCTTTGTTCTGGTTATTCTGATGGGAACTCTACCCTTGATTCAGTTTCTTGGGCTGCGGACAATCTCTGATGAAGTGATCTGCACTCCCGCAATTGAAACAGCGATAAGTGCTACTTCTCTGTTGGACTTGTTGAGCATTTGGCCATGGGCCAGATTGTTGTGGCTGTTGCGGAGGTACGGGAGGTCTATACCCTCGTTGTTGTTGAGGCGGCCTGAAAACCAATCTACCAAACGGAGCATTCCGCTGTGGCGCTCTGGGCGGTGCATTCTGAACAAATCGATACCGCGAGGGTTGAACGCTCGCGGGTCCAGTGGAAATCCTGCGCTTCTTTTCGGCACAGTGTGCCGTGATGCAATCCTCCTGGGTCAGGGCCTTGTTAACCAGTTCGCTGAAAGTACTTGCCTTCACAAGGTTCAGACGTTCTTTGAGCTTAGTGCTCAAGCCCCGACGAAAACGATCTTGCTTCTTGGTGTCACTATCTGCGTGATAACCCGCATACTGACATAGGTGATTAAAAGCCTGTGCATATTGTAGTACGGTGCGGGTGCCTTGGGTAAGTGCCAAGAATTCATTCAATTTCCGTTCCATTAATCCTTCGGGTATATGATGTGCTCTGAAAGCATTCCGAAATTCTTCCCAGGAGATAACATGGCCATCAGCTTGCATGGCACAATAGTTATCCTACCAGATACGGGCAGCTCCACGTAGTTGTTGGGCAGCGAAGTAAGCCTTGCTAGAGTCCGCACATGGAATCGTAAGAAGAGCAAACTTGGATTCAATAGTGCGAAGCCAAGCATTGGCGTCAAGAGGCTCCTCCGCTTTGCTGAATAGCGGGGGTTGAGTACTAAAGAAATCTTGGTAGCTTG
The DNA here is from genome assembly GCF_002211085.1 of Panicum hallii. Taxonomy (NCBI): domain Eukaryota; kingdom Viridiplantae; phylum Streptophyta; class Magnoliopsida; order Poales; family Poaceae; genus Panicum; species Panicum hallii. The sequence goes on along the minus strand of NW_020356185.1, from coordinate 132,714 downwards.
CCACCTGAGGATCATCACGACCTCCTCGTGATTGCTGGCGTTGTTGGTTCTGCTGTGCCTGTACCAGCAGATTAAGCAGTTCGGTCTGCCGAGCCATAACCTCGGCTAGATTTGGAGGTGGCGGTGGCGGCTGTTGGGAACCGCTAGCCTGGTCTGGCCTGAAACCTTCAGGAGTTCCACGCGTAGCGCCAACCATCTGAAAAACATGGAAGATGTCCAATACATCAGAATATCCTTACTTCCATTTTAAGAATATACCGCACAGAGAGAAGGACATATGAAGATATCACAACAGATTGACCGATCGATAGATAGCTGAACTTAAATTTATGGATCATAACTGGTAGTTTGTATACTACAGCTTGGTAATCTACCCATTACCATTCAACCATACCTATTTTTGCCACATAAAATACAACAAGTGGCCCTTAGGTCAAGCTAGATTACACATTCCTTATGTCACACCATGGTACACTAAATACCTCTAAGATATCGATGACAAAGATGGACTAGAAGTCGTCGAGGTTGCCCACTGAAGCGTCCCCCCACCAGGGAAGACTTAAAGTGTTGCTTTATCAGTCCCAGGAGGCTGATAACACTTTTATTACATCAGATGGTACATCACCGTACAACTCTACGCGGCAATGGGCAGTGAAGCGCCACTATCGCAAGGATTACAACTACAACCCACACCACTACACTAGCTACGAAAAGGGAATCATCAGAGTCTTGCGTCGTGCGGAACTCCAATGGTGGCCTTAACCACAGGCACGACTGGGTGCAGGACGGAACCCTACTCGTTGTCTTCGGGGACGTAGTCAGGGTCTTCCGCTGTAAAAGTAAGGATGGGGTGAGTACAAACGTACTCAGCAAGTCCAATCACACCCACGGAGGGGGTATAACAGAATTTAATGCACAGGATAATTCAAGGATAAGGTCATAGTTTATTTACGGAAAACTTAGTTGTATGTAAAAGGTTTGTTTTAAAAATATTTCCAAAACAAGTTTTCTAGTACCAAGGAGCACACGATGTTGATTCACACAGAACCCAAGTTTTAAGCTGCTACCGGACTCCCTGTCCGCCGTAGCACACGGCACAACTGCCGGACACTTTCCAAACGACTCACACCAGCCCATCCATTCCCAAAGAGAAACACTAGTTATGTGACCACACCATAACTTGCCCAATACCGTGGGCACGGCTATTCGAATAGATTTTCAACTCTGCAGAGGTGTGCAACTTTACCCACAGGTGGGGTACCACAGCACGAACACCTTAGTGCCGGTGCAGATCCCATCAAAGCCCTTACCCACCTTAGCTAGACCTGACTAGCCACCACGGGATCTATCAAGGGGTCATTCGACCAATCATCGAGGTTTAACCGGGGCATAAGTCACACAGAGCTTATCCCGTCTCCTTGATCACCCGTTGCTCCCAGCTCTCCTGATGGCTATCAGACTATCTAGTGGGGTTAGACCAAGCCGTTGCCCATACAACGGTCAAGTGGTTTGCACGACAGGAAGCTAGGTGAGACGAAAAATCAACTCGGTCCTTAGGGGTGACAAGATGGATATCTCCCCTCCACGCTCAACCACACAGGTACGAGCACACCAACGGCAATTCACACAGAAATGCCATCCATCCCGTCTAACTCACTTTTCAAAACCACATTTTATCCCTTCCCACACGCACACACACTTTCTTTGCAAAACCAGGTGGTCAAGGTATGGTTGTCACATCAAGGGTGGCTATCCTACCATGGTTACGGCACGCAAAACCATGCAATTTTATAAAACAGGCCATCGGGTTGTGTTTATAAGAACTAGGACAAAACATGCATCAAAGGGCGGAATTGAGCTTGCCATCGTCAAGTCCTTGCGGAAGGTCCTGATCGAAGTACTGTCCCTCGGGTTCGGGGTCGCAGAACTGGTCCTCGGTTGCTTGGTCGCAGTCGGGAACTTCTTTGTTCACTCCGTGTCCTACGACGCAAACAAACAGACATACAATCAAGCGAAAGAACTAAAAGCTTTTATCGTTGGGCTTGAATCGGAAATAATTTAGTTACAGAGTTAGGGGTGATATCTTTGGGTGGTTTCTTAATGGCATGGCTAAAACTATACTAGAAAGGGCGTGGTAAAGTTTCGGGTCGATCGGAGATCGTTTCACACATAAAATGACGAGGTAAAGAGGGTTCGGGTGGTTAAACAGGGTTCCAGGGGTTTATTCGTAAGTATCTGGAAAGAGTAAGGACCTATTTGTAAATCCTAGAAATACCCTGAGCATGTTAAAATGTGTCGAGTATAACTAGGTTTATGTACCGAGGGGTTTGGTTCAAAATAACGGAAAGGGTAGGGCTTCTTTTGCAAAAGGGAGTAGTTAGGGGAAATTCCTTTGGAGAAAACAGGAGAAGGGAGGGGGTTTTGGGCAAAAAGCCCCTTTCTTCCTCCTTCCTCCCGCACAGAACAGAGGAGGGGTAGGGGGGGCCGGCAGTGGCCGTGCCGGCCGGTCGGGGCTCGGTGGCGGCTCGGGAGTGGGGGAAAAGGGAGAGGGAGGCGCGAGGGTCCCATCCCCGGTCTCACCTTGGGCCGGGGTGGAGCGAGGGAGCGCGCCCACGGGAGCGGAGGTGGCGGCGCAAGGCGGCTCGGCGTGGCGGCGGTGGAGGCTAGGAGAGGAGGGGCCAGGCGTGCGGCGGCGATTGTGGGGAGCTGGGGGTGCCCCTCAGCCCTACTTATAGGCGGCCGAGGTGGTGGAGGCCGGGGCGCGGCAGAGGCCGGGGCGGAGTGCCATTAATGGCGCTTCGGCCCTTCGTGCGTGTCGCGTTGTGGCGTGCGGCGAGGACGGTGTCAATCACGTGGAGGAGGAAAGGACCGGCGCTGTGCGTATAGGGGCGGCGCGGGCGGCGAGGCCGGGGCGGCAGGGGAGCAGCGGCGAGCGGCGCGGCTTGTCGACGGGCGGCGCGGCGTGCCGTGTAGCCTCGGGGCCGTGTGCGCGAGCGCGTGGGCGTGAGCGTACGCGAGCCAGAGCACGCGTGCGCGGGGAAGGCGGGGAGCAGGGACGCGTGGGCGCGCGCGCGGCGGCTCGGGCGGAGCGCGGCAGCGGCGGGCGGCACGGCTTGACGACGGGCGGCGCGGCCGCGTTCCGGGGGCGGGCACGCGCGTGCGCGAACGGCGCGTCGCGCGGTCACGCGTTGTGCGTGCCTGGGGACGTACGCGCGCGGGAGGGGCGGCGTGGCTCGGGGAGCCGGGGGCCGGCGGCGTTCGGGAGCAGGGACAGGGGAAAGAGAAGGGAGGAGAAGAGAGAAGGAGGAAAAAGGGAAAAAGGAAAAGGGAAGAAAGGAAAGGAAGGAAAGAAGGAGAGAGATTGGAAAAAGAAAAAGAAAAGAAAGAAATGGGAGGGAGGAAAAGGAAAAGGAGAGAGAGGGGGGAGCGTGTCGGCGCCGATCGCGGCGGCCGTGGCCACGCGCGCGCGAGATTCTCGCGCTGCACGATAAAGGATTTACGCCGGCGCTAATCACGGCGGATGCTCGCGCGCGGCCGGCAGGTCTCCGAGCGGCGCGGGATGGAACGGCGGTCAGGCTCGTGTCGGCTGTCCGTGTGGCGGGGAAACGGAGAGGGTCAGGGTTTTACAACGAGTAACTTTTAAACGAAGCACTCCTAGCGCGTGGTTTAATTCGGTGAATTTTCCAGGGCGTCACAAACCTACCCCACTTAAATGAATCTCGTCCTCGAGATTCGGCTGGCTCCTAAATAGATGGGGAAATTCCTTCTTTAGGGCTTCTTCGCGTTCCCATGTCGCTTCTTCTACTCCATGTCTGCTCCATTGAACCCTGCATATCCGTACTTCGGAGTTTCTTGTCCTTCTAGTGACAGTGTCTAGAATTTTGACCGGTACTTCCTGGTATCGCAGATCCGGCTGCAGGTCTATTGTTTCCACTGGCACATGTTCTCCCTCAGGTACCCTCAAACACCTCCTTAATTGCGAAACATGGAATACTGGGTGTATATCCAACATTTCTTCTGGTAGCTCCAGTCGGTATGCCACTGCTCCGACTCTCTTTAGAACCCGATACGGTCCAATGTATCGAGGGGCTAATTTTCCTTGTACCTGAAACCTTCGTGTCCCTCGAATGGGTGAGACTTTGAGATAGGCAAATTCTCCCGGGTTGAAACTCAGTTCTCGCCTTTTCTTGTCTGCGTAGCTCTTTTGTCGAGACTGAGCCGCCTTCAGCTTTTCACGGATCTCCGCTACTTTTTCTTCGGCTTCCTTTATAAGTGCGGGCCCTACTAGTGCACGTTCTCCAACTTCCGACCACATCAAGGGAGTTTTGCACTTTCTTCCATAGAGGGCTTCGAATGGCGACATGCCCAAGCTGGCTTGGTAACTATTGTTGTACGAGAATTCTGCATAGGGCAGACTCTGCTCCCAGTCCTTTCCGTAAGTCAGGACACATGCTCTCAACATATCCTCCATAATTTGATTTACCCTCTCGGTTTGACCATCCGTCTGCGGATGATATGCGGAGCTGAAATCTAACTTGGTGCCCATGGCTTGATGCAAGCTTTTCCAGAACCTAGAGGTAAATTGGGTCCCTCTATCTGAGACGATCTTGCTAGGTACTCCGTGTAGCTTTACTATATTCTCCACATAGAGTTTTGCCAGCTTTTCTCCACCGTAATTAGTTCGTACGGGTATGAAATGAGCCGATTTAGTGAGTCGGTCCACTATTACCCATATGGAATCGTGTCCCTTCTGTGTTCTGGGTAGGCCTACTACGAAGTCCATTCCTATTTCATCCCATTTCCAGACCGGGATAGGCAAGGGTTGCAATAATCCTGCCGGCTTTTGATGTTCGGCCTTGATCCTTTGGCAGGTATCACAATGAGCCACGAATCGTGCAATATCCGCCTTCATTCCATTCCACCAATATTTTTGCTTTATGTCCATATACATTTTGGTGGATCCTGGGTGGATGGAGTAGGCTGAGTTATGGGCTTCGTCCATGATTAGCTGCCGGAAGTCTCCATTCCGGGGCACACAAATCCTATCCTCGTACCATAATGTCCCCTTATCGTCTACTCTGAAACCCGGCGCTTTGTTTTCTCCAGTTTGTTTGCAGATCTTCATTAACTCTTGATCCGATCGTTGGGCCTCTCTAATTCCATCTTCTAGTGTCGATTGGATGTTTAGCACTTGGCTGGAACCTCGAGGAACAATGTGCACATTTAATCGTGCCATTTCCTCGCATAGATGGTCATCCTTGGGCCCATAGATTTTCCGGCTTAAGGCGTCGGCCACCACGTTCGCCTTTCCGGGGTGATACTGAATTTCCAAATTATAGTCCTTGACCAACTCCAACCATCTCCTTTGCCTTAGGTTTAAATCCGGCTGGGTGAAGATATACTTCAGGCTCTTGTGGTCGGTGTAATCCTCACACTTATTTCCAATCAGGTAATGTGTCCAAATCTTAAGGGCATGCACTACGGCTGCTAATTCCAAATCATGGGTCGGATAATTCTGCTCATGAGTCTTGAGTTGGCGGGAGGCATATGCAACGACTTTCCCGTCTTGCATCAGTACGCACCCTAATCCTTGTCGGGATGCGTCACAATAAATGACAAAGTCCCAATGGATGTCCGGTAGGGTCAGCACTGGGGCAGTTGTCAACCTTTGCTTCAATTCTTGAAAACTTCTTTCACAATTTTCCGTCCAGGCGAACTTTTTCTCCTTCTTAAGAAGTTCCGTCATGGGTCGGGCTATCTTAGAGAATCCCTCAATAAATCTCCGATAGTATCCAGCTAATCCAAGAAAACTTCTGATTTCACTAACGTTGGTCGGCCGCTGCCAGTTGGAGACCGCTTCGACCTTCTCTGGGTCCACTGCTACGCCTTCAGCGGTCAGAATGTGACCAAGGAAAGCTACTCTCTCTAGCCAGAATTCACAGTTGCTAAATTTGGCATATAGTTTATGTATCCTTAGCTTTTCCAACACTACCCGCAGATGTTGCTCATGTTCCTGAACACTCTTGGAGTAAATAAGTATGTCATCGATAAAGACTACGACAAACTTATCCAGTTCGTCCATGAATACCTTGTTCATGAGGTTCATAAAATAGGCAGGGGCATTGGTTAGTCCGAAGGACATTACGGTGAACTCAAACTGCCCGTAGCGGGTGACAAAAGCTATCTTAGGGATGTCACTTTCTCTAATCTTGAGCTGGAAGTATCCCGACCTTAGGTCGATCTTGGAAAAGTACTTGGCTCCTTTTAGCTGATTGAACAGGTCATCAATCCTGGGGAGGGGGTACTTATTCTTAATGGCAACTTCATTCAGTGCCCGGTAATCTACACATAACCTCATACTCCCATCCTTCTTCTTGACAAACAGCACTGGGGCTCCCCATGGCGACGAGCTTGGTCTGATGAAGCCAATTCGCTGCAGTTCTTCTAGTTGTTTCTTTAATTCTGTTAGCTCAGAAGCCGCCATCCTATAGGGTCTCTTGGCTATCGGAGAGGTTCCGGGAATAAGGTCTATGACGAATTCTATATCCCTGTCCGGCGGCATACCGGGAAGCTCTTCGGGGAATACATCTGGGTATTTGTTTACTACCGGGACTCCTTCTAAGGGCTTGGCTTCCATGCTAAATACCATTGGGTCAAACTTACTATCCCGGGTACGGCAGATCACTTGTACTCCTTCGTGGTTTGTTAGGTGTACCACTTTGTCGATACAGCCTATGAGACCATTGTGTCTGCTTAACCAGTCCATTCCAAGGATCACGTCTAATCCCCCAGACTTAAGTACTACCAAATCTGCTAGAAAGTCTACCCCACTTAAATTGATCCTTACTCGTGGACAACCTAATTGACAATTGATGTCGCCTCCAGGCGTCCGGGTTAGTAGGGGTGTTTTTAGTAGCACTGTAGGTATTTTGTGTTTCTCCACATAGCTCGAGGATATAAACGAGTGCGATGCTCCAGAATCGAATAGTACTGTTGCCAGAGCTGAGTTGACTAGGTACTCACCGAGCACTACGCCTTGAGCTTCTTGAGCCTCCTGCGCATCGATGTGATTGACGCGGGCTCGTCCAAATGATTGCTGGGGCTGCTTCGTCTGCTGGCTGTTGTCGTTATTGTGGATAGGCACTCGGTTGGCACCGGTCAAGGCTGGTCGGGGTCCATTCACCGAGTTGGAGAAGGCTGATGTGGCCGGCTTATTCTTGGCGTAAGGGCAATTGGCAATATAATGCCCTATCTCGCGGCAGTTGAAGCAGGCCCTAACATTGTTGTTGTCGGAGGCGGCCAGACTTGCATTGCTCTGTGGGGCCCTCATGGTATTCTGGCTTCTAGGCTGTGTGTCAGGGGCCCGTGGTCCTGTCACTTGGGACTGAGTCCTATACTGCATTGGGGCCTGAGATCTTGGTGCAGCGTAGCTGGAGTTTCTCGGCCTTTGGAAGCGGTCCTGTTGGCGGGCCTTACTTTCCAGGAATTTGCGTTTATTATCTTTCCTCTCTTCGGCTTTGGCCCTCTCCGTGAGGATGGCTTTGTTCATCAGGGTGTTGAAGTCCGGATAGATCTGTGGGGTAAGCAAGGTCCGGAGTTCTGGGCTTAATCCCTTCTTGAACATGTCTTGCTTCTTATCGTCGTCGCTCACTTCTTCCGGCGCATATCGGGCCAATTCCATGAACCGGTGGGTGTACTCTTCCACCGTCATGCTTCCTTGTTGTAGTGCGCGGAATTCATCCGCCTTGCGTTTCATGGTGGCCGAAGGGATGTGGTAGCGGCGGAACTCCCTTACGAATTCTCCCCAGGTGATGGTAGAGGCATCTTTGGCTGCGGCACAATAGTTTTCCCACCAGGATAATGCTGTTCCGGTGAGCTGGTGGGCTGCCAGAAGGACTTTGTCCCGGTCCTGGCATTCGAATGGTTCGAGCTTCCTCTGAATCACTCGCAACCAGTCGTCTGCATCCAACGGGTTGCAAGATCCAGCAAAGGTGGGTGGCTTGGTCCTTAGAAAGGCCGTCAGCTTGTCGTTCATGTTCTGCCCTCGTGGTTGCCGGTTAACGAGGGCGTTGGCCAGTGTTTCCAGTATGAGGGTCTGGTTGTGAATTATTTGTGCCAGGTCTCCGAGGGGTGGGGGTGGTGGTAGTTGCTCTCCTCCTTGGTTTTCTCCTCGGTTCTGGCTTACTTCTTGTTCTCCTTGTGGAAGATTTTGCCCTACAGGCTGCGCTTCGGCACCAGCGGCTGCAGGGTTCCGGCTGCAGGAGGCCCTTGCGATGCTTCGGGGAGCCATCTGTTGATTGGGTAGAGTGGAGTTACTATTATGCGATGTTTAAGTTGTTTAATTCGTATATAAGGCAGAACCTACCTTCTGCCAGTATTCAAGCAGCACACAACAAACCAGCATACAACATCACAAACAACAAGCACAAACAACTTTATTACTGCAAGGGGGGTACAGCTTGGGGTAAGGCTAGGTCTCGAACTACTCGTCCGGGATCAGGTACAACTTAAACAAAAGCGGCTGGGGACACATCACTAGGGTGGCGTCGGTCATTTTACTCGCGGGGCAGGCCTTCTTCTGGGGCGGGAAGCGTGAGTGATCCTTGCTCGCCGTCCTCTGGATTTCCATTGGTCAAGGGTTGCGCCGCAGCATTCGCTTCGATGGCGGCAGCGGAACTTTCAGGGTTCTCGGGTGGGGCATGTGTGTTTCCAAAAAGGGGTCCCCATCCTATGATGGGCGTCCCGAGTAAAACATGGTCCTCCCCAATTGCCGGGACTGGTGTCCCACTTCGGGTCCAATCTTGCATGCGCCGGTCTCGGGCTTGCCTGAGGCTTTCTTGGGCGACTGCTTCGCTACTGACCGCGGCTGCGGCTCTCGCCTCGGCGTGGGCGGCTCGGATCTGCTGTATCCTCACTGCGAGCTCTGCTTGCTCGGCTCGATGGGTCTGCTCCCTTAGAAGGTTGGCTTGCTCATCAAAGAGTTGGTCCAAGGCGGCTAGGTAAGTAGCCACTTGGTACAGGGGGCCTTCTTCGTGGCGACGTCGTTCCAGGTTTCTCATGCGCGCTTTCCAGACTGGGGTTCCGATGGCCGGCGGGAAGAATTTGGCTGGCGTGGGGGCGAGGTGTTCTTCAAAAATCCGGCACAGATAACGGAGTGCTTTTCTGATGGCCAAGGGGTAGGTGTCTTGGTGTCTAAACCCCGTGGCGGTCGCTCGCCAAGGCTGAATGTCGGGGTAGCGGTTGCTCCTGGCGATGACCAGGATCACCCTGCAGCGGAGGGTACCATGGTGCTCGTACTCTCGGCTGTAGTACCTTGGGCGTTCCGTAACGCCAAGGTCCTCCAGGGTGATGATTAAGAGGCCGGGAAAGCCAGGTGCTGCTTGGCAATCGCCCTGGGTCCATCCTTCCTCAGCCATCTGAAATATGAACAGGGTAAACAAATTTTGTACAGGTACAACGAGGGAGTAGATAACATTTATTATTGCAACATGGGGGGGGGTACAGTTTCCAGGGGCACGGGGTTATTAGGGTCGGGTTCTAGCTTGGAGTGCTAATCCTATTACGGGGATTCTTCCTCGGTCCTGATAGAGCGCTTCTTTATTGGAAGGAACCGATCCATCTCATTTTCGGTCTGAGTACCCTTATCCCAATGGGTTTCCATGGGTTCTTCTTCTTCTTCCTCTATCCATCCACCTATTCCGTTGCGGTTCTCGTATTCTTGCATCTGAGCTTGGAGGGCGGCTAAGGAATACTCGGCGCTTGCGGCTCTTGTTCGTTGTTCCTCTAGCTCCTGGGTTATCTTTTCAATCCCATGGATTAGCTGCTTCAGTTGCGCCGCCTGTTCGCGGTAGAGTGCATCCAAGCCAGTGAGGTAGATGGACAGGTGGGAGACCGTATCTTCTAGGTCTTCTTCTTCTCGTCCAAGTCCTCTCATCCGGGCAATCCAAGTGCGTCCTCTTCCCTCAGCAGGTGGGAAAAATCCCATAGGGGTCCGCTGAAGGTGGTGCCTGTAGAGCACACGCAGCCGTCGCAGGGCTTTACGGGCGGCCTTTCGATAGGTGTCGGGGAAGCGGAAACCAGTGGTGGAGATGAACCAAGGGTCCACATCAGGGTAGCGGGTGCTTCTCTCCACAAAAACCATCATGTCGCACCGAAGGGTGCCTCCGGCGATGTACTCACGGTAGGCATACTCCGGTGGTTCCATAATCCCGACGCGTTCCAGGCTGAGCAATAGTAACTTGGGAAGGCCGGGCTCTGCGTGGCAGATTCCGTTAACCCATCCATTGCCAGCCATCTGGAACAAGGCAAAGACCAGTGGTGAGTGTTTGTGCAGAAAATTTCTAAATCGGGACAAGTTCTAGGGCCTAAAAAGGGGTCTCGCTCCTAGGCTCACGTCCTACGGCCAGCCTATGGCTCTGATACCACCTGAAGCGTCCCCCCATCAGGGAAGACTTAAAGTGTTGCTTTATCAGTCCCAGGAGGCTGATAACACTTTTATTACATCAGATGGTACATCACCGTACAACTCTACGTGGCAATGGGCAGTGAAGCGCCACTATCGCGAGGATTACAACTACAACCCACACTACTACACTAGCTACGAAAAGGGAATCATCAGAGTCTTGCGTCGTGCGGAACTCCAATGGTGGCCTTAACCACAGGCACGACTGGGTGCAGGACGGAACCCTACTCGTTGTCTTCGGGGACGTAGTCAGGGTCTTCCGCTGTAAAAGTAAGGATGGGGTGAGTACAAACGTACTCAGCAAGTCCAATCACACCCACGGAGGGGGTATAACAGAATTTAATGCACAGGATAATTCAAGGATAAGGTCATAGTTTATTTACGGAAAACTTAGTTGTATGCAAAAGGTTTATTTTAAAAATATTTCCAAAACAAGTTTTCTAGTACCAAGGAGCACACGATGTTGATTCACACAGAACCCAAGTTTTAAGCTGCTACCGGACTCCCCGTCCGCCGTAGCACACGGCACAACTGCCGGACACTTTCCAAACGACTCACACCAGCCCATCCATTCCCAAAGAGAAACACTAGTTATGTGACCACACCATAACTTGCCCAATACCGTGGGCACGGCTATTCGAATAGATTTTCAACTCTGCAGAGGTGTGCAACTTTACCCACAGGTGGGGTACCACAGCACGAACACCTTAGTGCCGGTGCAGATCCCATCAAAGCCCTTACCCACCTTAGCTAGACCTGACTAGCCACCACGGGATCTATCAAGGGGTCATTCGACCTATCACCGAGGTTTAACCGGGGCATAAGTCACACAGAGCTTATCCCGTCTCCTTGATCACCCGTTGCTCCCAGCTCTCCTGATGGCTATCAGACTATCTAGTGGGGTTAGACCAAGCCGTTGCCCATACAACGGTCAAGTGGTTTGCACGACAGGAAGTTAGGTGAGACGACACATCAACTCGGTCCTTAGGGGTGACAAGATGGATATCTCCCCTCCACGCTCAACCACACAGGTACGAGCACACCAACGGCAATTCACACAGAAATGCCATCCATCCCGTCTAACTCACTTTTCAAAACCACATTTTTATCACTTCCCACACGCACACACACTTTCTTTGCAAAACCAGGTGGTCAAGGTATGGTTGTCACATCAAGGGTGGCTATCCTACCATGGTTACGGCACGCAAAACCATGCAATTTTATAAAACAGGTCATCGGGTTGTGTTTATAAGAACTAGGACAAAACATGCATCAAAGGGCGGAATTGAGCTTGCCATCATCAAGTCCTTGCGGAAGGTCCTGATCGAAGTACTGTCCCTCGGGTTCGGGGTCGCAGAACTGGTCCTCGGTTGCTTGGTCGCAGTCGGGAACTTCTTTGTTCACTCCGTGTCCTACGATGCAAACAAACAGACATACAATCAAGCGAAAGAACTAAAAGCTTTTATCGTTGGGCTTGAATCGAAAATAATTTAGTTACGGAGTTAGAGGTGATATCTTTGGGTGGTTTCTTAATGGCATGGCTAAAACTATACTAGAAAGGGCGTGGTAAAGTTTCGGGTCGATCGGAGATCGTTTCGCACATAAAATGACGAGGTAAAGAGGGTTCGGGTGGTTAAACAGGGTTCCAGGGGTTTATTCGTAAGTATCTGGAAAGATTAAGGACCTATTTGTAAATCTTAGAAATACCCTGAGCATGTTAAAATGTGTCGAGTATAACTAGGTTTATGTACCGAGGGGTTTCGTTCAAAATAACGGAAAGGGTAGGGCTTCTTTTGCAAAAGGGAGTAGTTAGGGGAAATTCCTTTGGAGAAAACAGGAGAAGGGAGGGGGTTTTGGGCAAAAAGCCCCTTTCTTCCTCCTTCCTCCCGCACAGAACAGAGGAGGGTAGGGGGGGGCCGGCGGTGGCCGTGCCGGCCGGTCGGGGCTCGGTGGCTGCTCGGGAGTGGGGGAAAAGGGAGAGGGAGGCGTGAGGGTCCCATCCCCGGTCTCACCTTGGGCCGGGGTGGAGCGAGGGAGCGCGCCCACGGGAGCGGAGGCGGCGGCGCAAGGCGGCTCGGCGTGGCGGCGGTGGAGGCTAGGAGAGGAGGGGCCAGGCGTGCGGCGGCGATTTTGGGGAGCTGGGGGTGCCCCTCGGCCCTACTTATAGGCGGCCGAGGTGGTGGAGGCCGGGGCGGAGTGCCATTAATGGCGCTTCGGCCCTTTGTGCGTGTCGCGTTGTGGCGTGCGGCGAGGACGGTGTCAATCACGTGGAGGAGGAAAGGACCGGCGCTGTGCGTACAGGGGCGGCGCGGGCGGCGAGGCCGGGGCGGCAGGGGAGCAGCGGCGAGCGGCGCGGCTTGTCGACGGGCGGCGCGGCGTGCCATGTAGCCTCGGGGCCGTGTGCGCGAGCACGTGGACGTGAGCGTACGCAAGCCAGAGCACGCGTGCGTGGGGAAGGCGGGGAGCAGGGACGCGTGGGCGCGCGCGCGGCGGCTCGGGCGGAGCGCGGCAGCGGCGGGCGGCACGGCTTGACGACGGGCGGCGCGGCCGCGTTCCGGGGGCGGGCACGCGCGTGCGCGAACGGCGCGTCGCGCGGTCACGCGTTGTGCGTGCCTGGGGACGTACGCGCGCGGGAGGGGCGGCGTGGCTCGGGGAGCCGGGGGCCGGCGGCGTTCGGGAGCAGGGACAGGGGAAAGAGAAGGGAGGAGAAGAGAGAAGGAGAAAAAAGGGAAAAAGGAAAAGGGAAGAAAGGAAAGGAAGGAAAGAAGGAGAGAGATTGGAAAAAGAAAAAGAAAAGAAAGAAATGGGAGGGAGGAAAAGGAAAAGGAGAGAGAGGGGGGGAGCGTGTCGACGCCGATCGCGGCGGCCGTGGCCACGCGCGCGCGAGATTCTCGCACTGCGCGATAAAGGATTTACGCCGGCGCTAATCACGGCGGATGCTCGCGCGCGGCCGGCAGGTCTCCGAGCGGCGCGGGATGGAACGGCGGTCAGGCTCGTGTCGGCTGTCCGTGTGGCGGGGAAACGGAGAAGGTCAGGGTTTTACAACGAGTAACTTTTAAACGAAGCACTCCTAGCGCGTGGTTTAATTCGGTGAATTTTCCAGGGCGTCACACCCACAAAGGGCTGGCTACCAGATGAAAAATGATTGAGCTAAAAATTTGATTCTGATCACAACAAGGACTTAGGATTGGATGGTTACGATAGATTTGGCGCATGAAATAAGGATTCCAAGATACTAAACCTTATGACTGTGTGATCATTTCTAAACTGTACTTTTGGATCACTACACCCTAAACATCCCCATCACAACATAAACACAAGTTTAATTTATAATCCATTCAAAGATGCATGCATGCACTAACATCCTCACAAACCAAAATAACTGCCAAATACCTTTGGACTTACGTGGTTAGTTACAGTGGCATAATATAGATACGTCTCTTCCTAATATATCTAGTCAACATTTCCTAACCGTTCAGAACCTATCGATTTCGTGGTTAGCATACCTGCAGAAAACAACAAGATATATCCAATGAACCTTTCATGCCAGCATGTCATGAAAGCATCCCCAATCATTACTGTTTACTATAGAAATAGCATCTGTACTATTACCGCCGTTCAGACAACGTTAACATATGTTATCGAAACAACGTATTCACGGGGGTACCGCAAAATGCGGGGGTATGAACAACGATCGCCATACCCTGCGCTGAACCATATACTTCCAATATAACCAACCTAAGTTGATATATTGGCAGCATCTCAAGTAGGCCACTTCTTGAGAAACAGCGTTCGGTTCGCATCACCGACGGGAAGGCTAACTCCCCAGTTAGCTGAGGATCCTTACCTTCTTACCTCATCATCGACAGTGTTGTTACAAAAAGTAAAGTTGGGTTGTGCATGAATTTAAGTTTTGACAGAAAAGTAATACTGGTGGTTAGAGTTATATATATATATACTATACCCACCTCTAATTCCCTTAGATATCACCCTAGGGCTTTACGCACTAAGCACAATTCTTAACGAAACCAACGTAGTTTTACAAAATAATTAGTTAGTCAAATTTTATACTAAAAGTATTTTTAAGGCGTTTCATATCTCCAGTGTACACTTGTTAGCTCTGATACCAACTGTGGCAGAACCAACCTGAATTACACCAGCTCAAGTACGCGAGTCCACTCTTGCGGGCTCCAACGTGCTTCAAACGGTATAATCCCTTGGCCTATCGGGTAACATCCCGATAAACCACCGAATGCAGGATCAAACAAGGTACCTCGCACGAAGACGAGTCCAAAGATACAAGAGCCATCACATTTTACATCACAGGCAAGTATATTACATGAGAGTTCAAAAGTGACATATGTTTCCAACTGATGGCAATTATTACAAAACAGTCTTACATTTCAAGTCACGCAGCAGAGTTTTAAAACACGGGCCCTATACACGTCGTCAGTTCGAATATCATGCTAGCCCTGGCATGATATCACTCGGAGGTATCTGCGTTGGCCGGGGACGGGTCCCACTCCACGGACCAACCATCAGGCAGAGGGTAGGGCCACGGCATAGGCAGAGCAGGGTCGTCCGGGGAATTTCCTGAATATAAAAGTCACAAGCAAGACTGAGTATTCTAATACTCAGCAAGGCTTACCCGTTCATGGTATACTTAGCCATGTAACTAGACTTATGAAGGCTTTTCAGGTTTTGGGTAGAGTTTTCAGCTGAAAAACAACAAAGAGTAGGTCCATAATTTCAATTTTTAGCTTTCAAGTTCTATGTGATTAACCATTCTAAATAAGCACCTATAGCTATTCAAGCATGGTAGAATCTTCGGCCAAACATCATCTTTGATAATCAGATAATTGCTCTTGTTACTCTATGTGGTAAAGGGATCAAGCAGTCTCAATCTCCGTGAGAAACGGACGATTCCTGAATCGAATTTCAGCCTTGCAAGGGTAAGCCTAACTCACACGCTTGGAACATCCTAAGATCGTTCCGAAGCAACCGTTTGCCTTTCATTCTGACTGGTGGATCAGGTCCACCACAAGTGACTGCAGGACCATACACACATCCAATGTGCAGGACGTACGCCTGTAGCGCGACTACATGACCGTACTCCTGGTTGCCTTGCAACACGTATTCCCACACGTCGAATCAAGTAACCAGAAGAACCAAATACGAGTGGTGGGAGGTATGTCCACTCCTCGGGCCGATTGGTTACTAGGCTTACCGCTTACCATATTTCGCGGCATGTGGCTAGTACTTTCAAACGCTTAACCACCGCTACCACACACTGCGACCTTAGCAAATTCATCAACACAGACGGGGTATCATCTCAACCATGATACTCCACATAAATCCCGTCCGTCATCCTTATTGTAGTTACAGGAATGTAAACATTACAACTCCTATATCGCGCGAGAGACAGGAAATCACACAACTTCTACCGGTCCTATTAGCAGAGCGGCTATTTGAACTCAAGTGCTAGTGTTCAATACACTGGTTCCTAGGAAAATGCAACTAGGGTATCTCATACAATTCCTATGAACTTAATGCATAGGTAGATATAAATAGCATAGGTTGCAGTGTAAATAAAGTAGGGGTTATGTCCGAGGCTTGCCTTCTTGCGTGGGGTTGGGGGCAGTAGTGTCAAGGTTTTCCGAACGTCGGTGAGAGTAGTCGAGTCTACATGATATGCAAGGTTATAAGTTAAGGAGTGCATATTCTTTTATGTTATTTCACAATAAAGTTGCAATCCAACGAGAGTATGATTTACTTTTTACCCATATCATTTATCTCTCTACTGGGCAGTCATT
The DNA here is from genome assembly GCF_002211085.1 of Panicum hallii. Classification (NCBI taxonomy): domain Eukaryota; kingdom Viridiplantae; phylum Streptophyta; class Magnoliopsida; order Poales; family Poaceae; genus Panicum; species Panicum hallii. Next base: position 116,439 of record NW_020356185.1, on the reverse strand, counting down.
TATCGGGGATTAACTATTTTACCTAGTTACATTAAGCAACAGGGTTGGTTACCCTAATTATTTAACTAATGGCCTGGGGTAACATGTTGAGTTGATTTTAAATACCAACATAATTATTTTGAATAACTTCACTTATTTGTTTTGCTAATTATTTATACTATCTCTAGGTTATTATTAAAATATGGACTTTTCATAGTATGTTCTAATTGTTTTGGGTTGATTTGTACTTGACCCTAGGTTGGAAATTTAGGGATAGGTTATACTATTCTAGAACAGTACTTCAAATTATTTTCATGATTTTTGAACATTTAAATTCACAGGTATTAATTATACAAGGTTAGCTATGCATTATTCATAATTAAATCCACATATTAAGAAAATATTATATAAACAATAGGTTAAATATTTTTCCTAAGTAATATATATTAAAACAGGATTAATGCAATTGGTTTCACACTTTTATCATTTTTCTATCATTTATTATGCATTCTCTTAGCCTACAACTACTTATTCTTAGTATTTAAATTAAGGAACAAATCATTCAGAAACTGAAATTCATCATATAAGGAAAGTTGTAGATCTTAAATTGAAGATTCTAACAAATTTTAGTTTGCATTTTTGTGATTTTTTCTTGATTTGATATGGAATTTCAAAATCTGTAATTAAAATTACATAAGAGGTCCTTAGGGCACTATTCCTCTGAGTCTATGTCACACCCTAAAATATTTAATTTTAGGATGTGAATGTCTTTTACAATATGTTCATCTATCAATAGGATTTTTTTCGAGAATTTTAAAGATTTTTCTGGCAATTATTCTATTTATCCTAGAGCTAGATCCATTTATTTTATTATTTGGAAAGCTCTAAAATTCTTTTTCATGAATTCCAAGTATTTTACTTGGATTCCTCGTGACCCAAATTAACTCCCGAGTTTTCCTCGGAAAATTTTGAGATTCTTCCGGATATATTTTCCTTGGTTTGAAATATTTATCTGGACTTTTCTAGATTTATTTTAAACTTAAAAATATGTTCTGGGAAAATATTTCTATTTTGATTTTCATCGCAGTCGGACCGAGCCGTATCTTTGTTGTATATCCTTTTAACCTTATCCTCTCCGAATCATTAAGAAGTTCCGTCGAGCTCCCGATCCTCTAACCGTTTCCCCCGATCAAGTCATGCTTGAAAATGACGACTCGTGGCTCGTCTTCGGTGTTTTTCCGACGATGTTCGATCATCATCAGCCCCAATGACTCGGCCTGATCCCTCCTTCTCTTTTCCACGCTCCCAAATAACTCATTCACGTTCAACTAGCTCTGTCAGCTCGTTTTCGTGTTCGACCCTCACCCGAACCTGTTTCGGCACATAACCGAACTCGCTCAGCCCTTCTCGTTTCCTCTTTCCGTTACCTCTTCTATCGTCTCTCTTTGCTCGTTAAATTGTGGGACCCGCTGGTCAGCCCAATCTCGTCTCCCGTGAGCAATCCGGACTCAAGAAAGAGTCCCAGCCCGATGCGCCGCCGCGTCCTTATCCTCGTTCGAGTTGGAGCTCAGCACAATATCTCCAGGCCTATTTAAATGCGTCTTGCACAACCTGTTCCCCAGTAGCTGGCCCTAATTTTCTCCACTGCGTCGACTCCTGCATGCCCTATAAATTCTCGCGTAACCTAGGCTGCATCTTCTCTGCTCCTGTTTTCCCTGCCACCGCACGACCATCTGCTCGCAAGGCCGATCTCTCCAGGTCCACCCTGCCGCCCCACGCATCCTCCTCCTCCGTTCGTCTCTGCACAGCCGCCGCTGTGCCCCTGCAGTGTGCCTTCCTCCTCGCGTTCCTGCCCGCCGTGTGCCCAGCCCCCAGGTGCCCAAGTCCCTGACCGCAGCCATCGCGCCCTCCTGCTCCTCCACCAGAACGTCGCCGAGCCCTTGCTGCACACAAGCGACGCCGCCGCGACGCAACTGCCCAGGCCCTTCCTGATCTTCTCCTCCAGGTGCCCTGTGCCTAGCCCTTTTCCTTCCCCTGTGCCCAGATCTGGGAGCCGCAACATTCATGCACGGGCGCCGCCGTCCCCTCTGCGCAGCCAGCGCTACACGTCGCCGTGCCCCTGTGATTTTCCTGCTGCCGCCTTTGGTCTCCTGCCCCTGTTGTCTCCTGTACCACCGGCCAGAGCTCATGTACGTCCCTTCCCCCCTGCACCGCCTGTCCTACAGCCCCGCTCTCACCCCCTGCAGGCCGCACACACAGAATAGCAACCAGAATGGAACAGAACAGCCACCGTGATCTTCCTCCACAAAATTCAATCACCTCGATGCATCCCCGCGGTAAGTAAGGTATGGAATGGAATCACCTCATCGTCCTCTTTCGTTTGCCCCGCTTCCCGCGATCTCTCGTGCCCAAAATCAACAGGAATTTGAGCTACAGTACCCGCCGCCACCATTGATGCGTGATTCCAAGCTTTTCGCGATTTAGTCCCTCGAAGATTCTGTAATTACCGTGAAAATTCCTGTGTCTTGCAAGTTTCGCAGAAAACCCCCTAGATCTTTTCCATCTTCTCAATCCAGCCCCACCATAAAATTTTTCAGATCTAACCCTAATCTTTTCCTATTTTGCAAGCACTATTTTCTGTGTCTTGTATTTCTTTTCAGCTAACCCTTGAAGTCTATAGTTAATTGCGTATAGGCCCCTGTAACGCTGTTTTATGCGTAGTTTCCGCGTTTTATATCCGTTTCGATCCGTTCTTTTTGCGTCAGTCTTCTAAAACCCTAAGCTATCGTTTAGTAGCGTTGTTGTGCCATAATTCCTGTTTTTAAAATTTAATATCAATTTAATTTGAATAATATCCTCTCATCTAGTTTTCCAAAATAAAATCCAATTAAGTCTTTTCTCCAGTTTTCATAATTAATGTTAATTTGATTAATATCAACTTAAATGTGTTTGTAATTCAATTTGTTTAGCTCAACACGAATCATAAAGTTCGACGTTTAGATGCTCTCACCAGTTTCTTTTCTAATTAATTAATTAATTAGTGTAATTTGTACATAGAGAATTGTATATAAAATTTTACTAAGTTCTACTTCATCTTTATAAATGCAAATATAATATGAGTTAATTATAATTAGGGATATTCTCTTTTGAATATCTTTTACATTAGTTTTCTGGATTAAAATAAATGAAAGCCTATAGTTCTTTTATTTCTTTCATAACATAAGTCTTCCGATAGCTGTTTCTTTTCAACCCTAGCTCCGTTTTCCGCGTTTCTTGTGCTCTCGTGACCGTAGCAACGAGCCTTATCCTTTAGTTTGCTCTTTTAAAGCTTTTCTTTTGTTTGGTGTACCATTCTTAGTCATTCTTGTTTGTTTATTTGCTTGTATGTTTGGGTCGGATGCTTGTGTGACGTTAGAAGGAGCATGATCCAAGAGCTTTGAAGATATAGAGTTTCAAGAACAAGAGTTGAAGACTCTGAGCAGCTATTCTCTAAAAGAAAGGCAAGTGTTTCCTTGATCATGCTTTTGTCCTAATAATCACAATAAATACAACATTTCCTTTATATGCATGCAAGTGTCCTAATATTGATGGATCCTAATTAAGGATATGCCTAGTCTTTGTGATCATTCCTTGTCAACCTGGGTTTTATCTTTATTGTTGGGTAGCTATTGCTTAGTTGCTTCAACTGGTTATGGTTTGGGAATAATATATAATTATGATGACAACAATGATGATGTTACACCTGTTTTATCCATGTTCATGCGCTATGCGTTGTTAATACAAGATTATATGTTTAATCGGAACATGGAGAACCACCCAGGAAAATAGTGCAACCATAATACTATATGGCTCTGGTCTTGGCTCATTAATTAGAGACTCTAGTTTATGATAATCCTACCGAAAGGGCAAGAGGGGTTGCATCGATGGGGTATAGCTCGGTCCTTTTGAGGCACATGGCTATGTGGTCCTTGGCTAAGGTATTTCCTCATTAGGGAGGGTTATGACCGCTTTGACTTGAAACCTTAGCGGATTATCATAAGTTAGGAAATCTTTGTAAAGGCCTCGTAGTGAATCCCTTGCCACTCACCTCGGAAGTGTTTAAGAGGCTAGCTACCTCGGGCAAATCGGGAGACACGAATTGTGGGTAAAGTGTACAACCTCTGCAGAGTGAAAACTGATATATTAGCCGTGCTCACAGTTACGAGCGGCTTGGACCCTCACATGATAATTGAACTTGAAGATGAATTAAATCGAGGACCATTGTTATGGTTATGGTTATTGTGGACCATGTTTATGGTTGTGGTTATGCTTATGCTGTATCTTTTCTTTTTCTTTTAAAGTGGGTTTTGGTATAAACTTATACCTTAGTAATCAGGTGCTAATAAAACTTGACCAACTAAAATTGCTTATCGCAGTAAGCCAGTCAGCCTTTCCTTGATTTTGGCCTCCATGTCATATATTCCCCAACACTTGCTGAGTACCAACCATAAGTGTACTCACGCTTGTTATAATTGCTGCTCAGAGGAGAAAGTGATGTGAAGTCTTTTGAAGATGCTGCTGAGTCCTAGGCCTGCGCAACCCCCGGTCGATTGCCTGTGAAGTTTGGAGTCTTCGTTTCCAGGATAAGCTGTGTAACTCTGATAATCTTTATAGTCTTTTAATTCTCTTTTCGTGATACTGTTGTTGATTATTCACTGATGAAGTCACTATATGTATGGAACTTGATCCTGGCATACATATAGTTATGCATTCGGTTTTATCTTTAAACACCGGGTGTGACAGTCTAAGGTCTTGCAGATAACCCCCTGGGTTTTCAATTCTTCTAAACCCGAGGTCCTCAGTCAGGAGCAGAAGGGGAGCAAGGATTGGACGGCCATGTTCCGGCGAGGGGGGTCACCGACGGCGAGGTCCGAGGGAAGGGAAAGTCTTAGGGGCTCACGGCGGTTCGATTGCACCACGTGTCGAGGGCTGCGGTGGTCGGAAAAGTGGATCTCGACGAGAGTCCGAAGCGGCGGTGGAGGGATCAACGACGACGGCGATACTCCGGCAGCAAGCGTTGCTGGAGGACCTGCGCATGAGCTTCAGTGAGTCGTGGGGAAGGTGTTGGTGCAATCAATTGGAAGCATAGGCTTCGAATTAGGGGCTACCGGTGGAGGAAGTGACAACGGCGACGGGGAAGAACGCCGGCGAGCGTCGGGAAGTCGATGCAGTGCACTAGGGGTTCGATTGGGAGGTCGCGAAGCTTCATGGAGTTGATGTGGTGCTAGCTGAGGGGTTGTGGTGGCGCGGGAGTGGCTGAGGCGGCCTGTCCACGATGAGCAGGAGGCGGCGGCGAACAGTGATCGTCGGCAATGGTGTTCCGGCCGGAATTGGAGGGCGATTGGGGGTCGGTGAGCACGAGCGGGGGTCGAGGAAACTCTCTAGGGGTTCGGTGAGAGCAATGGGCACTCGGTGGCGGCTGTCCATGGTGACCCGTGGTTCACCGGAATGGAGGAAGGAAAGGCGGCGATGGCGCTCGGGTCTTGGGGCGTTGGGCTACAGAATTGAAGTGAATAATAGAACGGCTATGAGATGGGGAAGCTCACGAGCAAGGGACTAGGGGTCCGGAGGGGGGCACTCGACCCGTGCCACGGCGGCGGCGAGGTGTCGATCGGCCGGGAGCTCAAGGGGGCCGTGGCACTTGCGGAGGAGGGCGTCAGGGGAGAGGAACGGGCTCGGGGCAGGAGGGAAGCGACGCGTGGAGGGAGGGGAAGCATGAGGTGGAGCGGTGGGGTGCCAGCACGGCGGCGGCAAGGGGCTCAGCACCGGCGGCAGAGGAGGCAGGGGCGCAGAGGGGGTAGAGGAAGAAGAAGGGAAGAAGGGGTCCGAAGGACCTATGTGCAAATCTAAATGATTCTAAGGACCCTTCGGTAAACCAAAATTTCCCACTGATCTAAAGGTTTAATGAAGAAAAACCCAAAATGAAAGTTGGAGAGTTTTTCAAACCCTACAACTTTGATTTAGGGTTCAAGTTCAAAAACCCAAAGCTTATACCTTTACATGTTAAATTTTGAACAAAAGTAGGATTTGATTTGCTTTTGTCCTTACCAAGGTGGATTTGATGTAATTTTGGATATGTTTGCAAGTTTTCATGGGATGTCATGATGACTTGTATTCTTACATTTTGGCCCTTAAGTAAACTTTGAGAGTTACTTTTATACCTCATTAATTTGCATAAAAGGACCCATATTTTTGCATTAATTACATTTAGGTCCCTATTTTCGCATAACGACTCATTTTTCTTAGAATTTAACATTTCTATTGCACTTTCTTTCCTATGGTGATATAAATTTGACACCTAGTGTCACGTTTTTCCTAGGTTTTGATGCTATCCCCCATTCTTACCCAATTAACACTAAAGGGCATATATTTTACAGAAATTACAACTATACCCCTAGTCTTTTGTACTACTCACATATACCATAGCAAGCATACATATTTCACACTAAAACCTAGTGTCTACATTTCTAATTACCTGAATGTTACACGGACCACTTCCTCCCCAGCGCCGCGGCCGAAGCCAAGAGAGCTCGAGTAGCCGAGGCTCTGCCCGGCAGCGAGTCCACGGAAGTCGAAAGCCCCCTGGCGGAGAAAGAAGCCGAGGAGGAGGCGGGCAGAGGCAACTCCCCCGGACTGTCCGTGGAGTTGACCGACGCACTGCCCGCGGTCCCGCAGGGTCGCCGAGTCGTGCGCAAACGAAAGGCTATCTTGTTGTCATACACCAATATTGTTGTATGCTAGCATTTTCCGTTTGCAGTCCTCCAGCTTCTCCACCCCAGCCCGAGCGCCAAGAGATGGAAACAGATCCGGCAGCTTCTGCGGCGGTTACCATTGCCGTGGCGGGCACCGCGCCATCAGCTGGTGTGATCCCACCTCCGACAACGAGGACCCCGCAACGGGCTATGCGGGTGAAGAAGGCCGTCATGAAGAAGTCGATGCTGTAAGTTTGCCTGTTGTTGCATAGTAAACATTTTGTTCTTGTCGACTTGTATGATGATGTGACTGATTCTGCTTCCTTAGGCCTGCTGGTGCCATGAAGCACAGGCCGAAGCCGGCGGCAGCTACTCCAGCCCCCGAGCCGTCGGCCCTGGAAGAGCCCACGCACCAAGAACCAGTCGCCGGGGCAGACACGACGCTGCCCGACCTGCCGCCACCCGCCGAGCCACAACAAGCCGAAGCCGGGGCTGCAGAACAAGTCGAGGCCCCTGATGCCGCTCCCGCGGATGGCACAGGTAAGTGTCTGACTGCCCACGGTTAGCTTCTTAGCCCTTGGTACAATGTGCTGATCGCATCTTGCCTTGCAGGTGCCAAGCAACCGTCGCCTGAGGAAGCCACAGGGACCTCAGGGAGTCCTAGTGAACTGCTGAAGGCTGGGCCCGGGTACCAGAATGTCATCACCACCGATCTCGTGGATGATCCACTGCTGACGGCCGGCAACATAAAGACCTTCAAGAAGGCCTACAAAGAACTGTATGATTTTGCCATGGTAAGACCTGAGTACTTTTCTGCTTGAATACATTGTCGAGTTGCTTGTCTTAATCTCCTCCTTTATGCAGAATGTGATCACACACTCTCAGAAAAAATCAGAAAAACTAAAGGCAGTTGTGAGTGGTCACCAAGAGCTTGCTGCCCTGGATAACCGCATCTCCGACGAGAAGACGACGAACTGCTATCTGCGGAGGGAGCTCGACATGCTGAAACCAGAAAGGACTCGAGAGACTTGGCTACTCAAGAACGACCTGCGAAACCTCGAGAAAGCCAACTCCGAGCTCCAGGAACAACTCGAGGAGCAGAAGAAAGCGCACCAGGAGCAGCTCAAAGAGCAGAAGAAAGCGCACCAAGGTAAGCCCTTGCTTCCCTCGAGTACCTACATTTATCATTTTATCTTAGATTCTGAAAAAATCTTCACCACAGAACTTAGGAAAATCTTAATGTGTAAAGAAGAGCTGCTTACTGACGTGAAGAACCTGCTGTATTGCCGTACAGATGACATCAAGAGGCTGCAGAAGGTGATCGGCGACACTGAACAATAGTTCGCCGATTGCCTTCAGCAGGTCAAGACGCTAGGCGAGAAGGATGAGCGGTGGCAAAAGGAGCTGGAGGACCTTAGGGGGGCGGCCCAGGAGCTAGTGGACATGGTGGATCCACCAGAAGAAAACGAAGCAGGCAAGCGGCCCTTGCTGGATCTACTTCGCGGAGCATCGCAGAAGGTCGCCAAGTTCCTCTCAGAAGCCCCAGTCGCGTGTGTCAGCCAGCCCTTGCCTTTGTAAAATCCTTTTGGCCGGAGGCTTAGCTAGAAATATTTGCTCAGGGAGTGGCTGCAGAGTGCACTGAAGACCAATTCAACGAGTACCTCCAAGAAGCCCGACCTGTAGCAATACAGATAGTCGAAAGTGTACTGCAAGAGTAGAATGTAAAAACAAGTACTTGTTTCCGTGTATATATGTGTTATTTGATGTCTCTACTTCTATGTGCCTTAGCTGAATTGTCGTCCAGGTTTTAAAAGGCTAAGTAGTAGACACTACCCCGGGTGCAGCAACCCTGGAAGTAGTCAAAGCAGCTCCGGGTAGGAAACCATCCCACAAGGTAGGTACAACCCGATCGCGCAGGCCTAACTAATTAGGAAAGAACACAAGCGTCTTCGCGGGACTGCTTTGCTTATGGCAAGAAAAACGAAACTACCCCGGGTGCAACGACTATGGGTGTAGTCAAAATCGCACCTTATGTGAGCGAGTCCAACAAGTTAGGTATAAACCAATCGAGCGGATCGATTTTGTTGGGAAAGGACGCGGGCATCGCCGCGAGACTGCCGTGCTCGTGGCAGAAGAAGAAACTACTCCGAGTGCAATAACTCTGGATGTAGTCGAAATCGGTCCTCATGCAAGCTCATCCAACAAACTCGGTATAAACCAGTCGAACGGATCGAGATTGTTGGGCAAAATGCGATCATCATCACAAACGACCATCGAAGGTCATGGCGAGAAGTCCATAAAGCACGGACGTGGCTGTTGCCTCCATCAAACTTGCGACAAGAAGTCGATGTATCATGTAACACCCTAATGTAATTTTCTCAAATTTTAATGAATTTATTTTGGCTTAAATAAAATTTCCAGGGCTTTCTCTAATTTATCTTGCATTTAAAGTAGTTTTATAACACAAGAAAATAAAATTTATTATAAGGTCAACATGTTTGTGCATTCATGCTGGAGCATTGTTTTCCTTGTGTTGAGTTATAGGGTTTAAATTCGAATTTATTTGAATTCAAATAGTTGTGTTTGAATAGTTTGAGTATAGAAAGAAAAGAAAAGAAGAAAAGGAAAGAGAGAGGATAAGCCAGTCCAACCGCAGCCCGGCCTGCTCTCCTTCCCCTCCTACACTTGGGCCAGCCCCTTTCTCTCCCTGGCAGCCCATCCCCCCTCTTCCCCCTTCCTCTCTCTCCCCGCGTGGGCCACGCCGGCCTAGCTTTCCCCCTGTCACCCGGCCCGAGCGCGCCTCCCCCTCTCTCTCTCCCTCTGACCGGCCGTCCCCACCTGCCAGCGCCCCCGTCTTCCCTCTTCTCCCTTCTTCCCCGACGCACACCGACCGCCCGAGAATCCCGGCGAGCCCCGCGCCCGGCCCGCACGCCGAGGTCGTTCCACCGCCCTACAAATAGAGGCACCCGAACCCATGTAAACCCTAACCCTAAACCCCTCGGCGCTGTCGAACCTCGCACCGCTGCCGGTTGCCCCGCCACCCCGCGACTCCTGCTCCGCCGCAGATCCACCGCTCCGATGCCCCTCATCTCCGGCCAAGGGCCGCAGTAGCTCCACCTCGCAATCAGAAAGCTGTCCGAGGCCTCTGCATCGACCACCGAGACCTGCCCGTGCCAGAATTGGAACCGAAGCCGGCGCTGGTGAGACGCTCCGTTCTCGTGATTCCTCGCCACCGGTGATCCCCGGACTTCCCTAATCCCCCTGGCACCTTCGCAGGACCTCCACGCGTCGATCCACGGTGACCAGGAGCCTGGAGACCCTCGGCAACACCCGTCCCCACGAACACCGACCCGTCTCCGCCGCAGGATCTCGCCGCCGGCCATCTTCCGCTGCAGCTCCGGCCACCGCAAGCCTCTGGTGAGCATCGCATCAACCCCCGAAGATTATGCGCTAGATGTCGTAGCCCAGGACCCGCCCTAGCCCCTGGAACGCCGCTCGCCGGCGATGTCCGCCGCCCCGAGCCGCCCCGAGCCATGGATCGCGAAGCCCGAGCCCCTCTAGGCCCAGCTGTAGCCCTAGGTCGATCCCCTGAGCCGCGTTGATGCTCCCTGGCTTGAAGTTGTGAAGGTTGGACCACCAGAGCGACGGGAACGTCGAGCTCCGGCGAGCCCCGAGCCGCGCCGCTGCGGAATCCGTTGCCAGCGTCACAGCGTCGCCAGCCCGCGCCCCCAATCTCCACGGGCCGCCAGATCTTGATCCAACGACCCAGAATAGAAGATACCACTTCAGCCTGGTATTCTTGCTAAAGAGCCCCCACCCTTTTCGAAAACCAACCCGTAGTCCATCTCTAGTTCAAAAGTAATTGCAGTTAGGTCCTATTTTATTCGTTTAGGCCCCTGAGTTCTTTAGAAATAGAACCCGCCGTCCACCCCTGGTGTTTTTGCGGGTTAGACCCCAGATCTAGCCTTTAATTATGTTTAGGCCCTCGGTTTTCGCACAGAAACCCCTGGTTTTCCTATTTTCTTACAGAAAGGCCCCTGGACCCTGTTTTAGCCCTAGATTTCGCGTCTTAGCTCCGTTTTAGGCGGTTTTTGTGCTCACGCGATCATTGTAACGCGTAGAAGAGTTCTATCTTAGTTTTGTGTGCTGATTTTATGTAATGTTGTACTGTTTCTTATCTTTTGTCCTTGTTTGTATGTATGTGTATGTGTATATGCTGGACCATGTTTTGGCGTTGCGATCGTGAGTAGACGCTGAGCCTTTGGACGAGTACCAGGAGCCCCTCTCTGTAGAACAGTTTGAGAAGCAGCAGGAGAATTTCGAGGAAGGCAAGTATAACATGAATATCCTATCACTTTTAAATACAATTTCATACTACATTTTAATTCTGTATGCCTATAAGGATTTCCTAGCCACCTTATCCTTTATATATATATATACCTTGGGTTGCATTTTGGTTAGTTGTGCTAGGTGCTGCGCTCTCACACACCTTGGTCCTTTTTAATTAAATTTGATTAATGGTTATATGCAAATTAATTCTGAGAGTGGCCCTCTGTGCTGTGTGCTTGAGCGGCTCACGTCTCCTTAAAAGATGTTTTGTTAGAAACATGGTTTAGGGGGCCAGCACGGTGCTTAGTGCTTGGTTGGCCACTCTCCATAAGGACCGGTTCATAGAGCGATAACCTAGAACAACCGCGCAACCACAAGACTGGAATGGGATGGTCTTGACCTACTAATTAGGTCATTTTGGTTCGGGAGTAACTTACCTGTGGGGCAAGAGGGGTGGTAAGCTTCAATGGTCCCTGCTCCTCCGGCTTGGTCTGTGCTGTGTACTTGTACCCCCGTGAGGTGGGCCCCATCGTCGCTGATCCAGAATACTTAGCGGTTACACCTTACCAACGTGATCCTTTGTAACGGTCTCGTAGTGTCACACCCGATTTATAAGAACATAAATCGAGCAATCATATATGCGCCAGGATCAAGTCACGCATATATACAACAGATTATCAAGATATCACAACACATGTCAAGAATAACATTAATAATAATCGTAGACAAATCATGGATAAATTATTTTATTACAACCGAATCAAGAATCGGTTCAAGAGTTGCGGAAGCGTAAAAGAGATACATGAAGAGCTGGGCGCCACAGGGACGTCGACTGGGAGACAAACGCCTAGAAGTCGTCGAAGCCGCTGACGTAGTCCTCCACGTTGCCAGGCACTGAGCAGCAGTCGAAGACATCCGAAATAGAAAAGAAGAGTAGAGAGGCAAGTGTGAGTACAAACTAGTACTCAACAAGTATAACACGAGCATGAGGCTCTAAGGTTAGCTGACTCAACTGCATTAGCTTTTAATCTTGGCAAATTTTATTAGAGCTAATTACTACAAGTGGATGAATTACCATAAACCCAATTGCATAATAAATTAATCAGTATTAATCAAGAACTACTGAGAACCATCCAAACCAAAACCACCCGGGGAATCTCCCTCGTCAAAGGTTGATAACCCCACTAATCAGACGGAGGATCTGGGCTGCTCATGACTGTGAGCACAGCTGATATATCAGTTTTACACTCTCGAGAGGTTGCACAACTTTACCCACAAGTCGTGAGCTACGCTAGTTGTTCATCGCACTTCCTTAGGTGAGATGGCTAGCAAGCACACTACGAGACCGTTACAAAGGATCACATTGGTATGGTGTAACCGCTAAGGATTCTGGATCAGCGACGATGGGGCCCACCTCCGGGGGTACAAGACACACAGCACAGACCAAGCCGGAGGAGCAGGGACCATTGAAGCTTACCACCCCTCTTGCCCACGCAGGTAAGTTACTCCCGAACCAAAATGACCTAATTAGTAAGTCAAGACCGTCCCATACCAGTCTTGTGGTTGCGCGGTTGTCCCAGGTTGTCGCTCTATGAACCGGTCCTTAGGGAGAGTGGCCAACCAAGCACTAAGCACCGTGCTGGCCCCCTAAACCATGTTTCTACAAAAACATATTTTAAGGACGCACAAACCACTCAAGCACACAGCACAGAGGGTCGGCTCCAGAATTAAGTTGCATAAGACCATTAATCAAATTAATTAAAAAGGACCCAGATACGTTATAACGCAGCAACCTAGCACAACTAACCAAAAATGCAACCCATAGGATATATATAAGGATATAAAGGTGGCTAGGAAATCCTTATAGGCATACAGAATTAAATGCAGTATGAAATTGTATTTAAAAGTGATAGGAGGTTCATGTTATACTTGCCTTCCTCGTACTCTCCCGGCTGCTGCTCGAACTGCTCGGAAGATGGCGGCTCCTGGTACTGGTCCAAAGGTTCCGCGTCTACTCACGGTCATCAGGCATAGTCCACACATACACACATGCACGAACAATAGCAAACTATAAGAAAATAGTACACCAATACAATGAAACAGCACATGAAACTGGCCTAGATCTATTCTATGCGTTACAACGATCGCGTGGATATAAAGAACACCTAAAACGGAGCTAAAACGTGAAAACTACGCTTAAAACAAGATCCAGGGGCTTATTTGTAAGAAAACAGGAAAACCAGGGGGGGTTTTGTGTAAAAACTGAGGGCCAAAACCTAATTAAAGGTTAAACCTAGGGGCTAGACTGCGAAAACTACAAAACTATGGTTGAAAAACAATTTTCTAGAAATGCCAAGGGTCAAACAGGAAGAAAAAGGACCTGAATGCAAATACTTTTGCTCTACGGGGTGTACTGCGGGTTGAATCCTCAAAAATGCAGGGGCTTCTTAACAAAAAGGCTGGTTGAAAGGGTATGATTTAATCTGGGCCCTCGGATCAGATCTGCACGGCCCAGATTAGAATCCATACGCGAAGGGGTACGGGATGATCTCAGCCTTTGGATCGAGATCGGACGGTCGGGAACGGATCTAGGTTTACAACTCGCGCGATCCACCGGATTTGAAATGGACGGCTGAGATCCCACCACGGTCGGGATCTAATCCGATGCATCGGATCGACGATGGACGGCTCAGGTTGGATACACCCGCGAACCGGTATCTTACGATATTAGCCGCTGGATCGAGATCTAACCGTTGTGGCACGCCGGCCTCCGATCTAATCTTGATCGTCCGCCTCGGATCAAACGGCCAGGAGCAAAGGGGCGGAAGTGGGCGGCGATCTCTCGCCGGAGAAGAGGAGGCCGCGGCGGAGGCTCACCGGCGACGCGCGAACGGGCGGTTCCGTGGCCAAAAGACGACGAGATCCGGTCGGGGAGTGGGAGAAGGGCACGGGGAAGCCAATTGGGGCCAAAGGGGGCGGAGGCGGTGGCCGTAGCGGCCGGGCGACGGCGGCATGCGGCTCGGGTGCTCCGGTGAGCGTGCGCGGCGGCGGTAGGGCGAGACCGGGGGAAAGGATGGGTCGGGAGGCTTCCTTACCCCACCGGGATGAGCTCCCGAGGCTTGAACGACGGCGGCGGCCGGCGAGGAGGCGGGACGGCGGCGGCCCGGGGCGCGCGGCGGCGGCGAGCGCGTGAGCTAGGGTTTCGGGGCGGCGGAGCACGGTGGTGGCTAAGGGGAAACCCTAGGGGAGGCGGCGCATTAAATAGGGGCCACGCGGCGCCTGGCGAGCGGGCCCGAGGCGGGGCGGCGCCGGGGTGCGGTCGAGCTCGAGTCCAGCTCGGTCGTGAGGAAGGCGATGACCCCGACAGGTGGGGTTATCCTGCCAGCGGCTGCGGGGGAGAGCGGGGAGGAAAGGGGCCGCGCGGCAGCTGGGCCGGGCGAGCGGCAGCGAGCGGCCCAGGAAGCTGGCGCGCGCGGGCTGGGCTGAGCGGCACGCGGAGGCCCTCGCGGAAGGAAAAGAGGAGGGGTCGGACTGGGCCGAGGGAGCGCGTGGCAGCCCAGGCGAAGGAGACAGCTCGGAGAGCGTGGGCTGGGCCAAGAGGGGAAGTTCGGACGTGGTGGGCTGGGCGGCTTTGGGCCGGGGAAAAGGAGAGAGCAAGGGAAAAAGAGCCCGCGGCTGAGGAGAAAAAGAAGGGTTTTGGGCTGCTGCGTTGGCTGGTCCATTTCCCTTTCTTCTTTTTCTTTTCTTTACTAATTCAAACTACTTCAAACAAACTATTTGAATTCAAACCAAAATTTGAATTCAACCCTACACACTCAATACAAATAAAATAATGCTGCAGCATGAATGCACAAACAAGTTGTTCTTAAAATAAATTTTATTTTCTTGTGTTATAAATTGCTTTAAATGCCACAAAAATTAAAGAAAAGCCTGGAAAATTTATTTAAGCCCAAATAAATTCATTAAAATTTAAGGAATTTACCTTAGGGTGTTACAAACCTACCCCCCTTACAGGAATCTCGTCCCGAGATTCTGATAGGCTAGCTAGCAAAGAGATCGGGATATGTCTTTCTCAACTCATCTTCTTGCTCCCAAGTAGCCTCGTCCTCCGTGTGATGACTCCACTGCACCTGACACATCTTGATCTTCTTGTTCCGGGTAACTCTCTCAGATGTCTCCAAAATCCTCACCGGATGCTCGATATAGGTCAGATCCTCCTGCACACCCAACCCTTCTATCGGTGCTTGCTCTTCTGGCACCCTCAAGCACTTCTTCAGCTGAGACACATGAAACACATCATGCACTCCTGAGAGACTGGGAGGTAACTCCACACGATATGCCACCTCACCCTTCCGTTCCAACACCTTGAACGGACCAATGTATCGAGGAGCTAGCTTCCCTCGTACATTAAACCTGCGGATTCCTCTCATCGGTGAGACCTTCAGGTATACATGATCACCCACTGCAAAGGTCAAATCTCGGCGACGAACATCCGCATAGCTCTTCTGACGAGTCTGAGCGACCCTCAAATTCTCTCGTACCTGCTGTACTAACTGCTCTGCCTCTTCAACAATATCCGGACCAAACACCTGCCTCTCGCCAATCTGATCCCAATACAGCGGAGTCCTGCACTTCCGACCATACAGAGCCTCGAAAGGAGACTTCTTCAGACTAGCCTGATAACTGTTGTTATACGAAAACTCCGCATAAGGCAGGCACTTATCCCAGCTGGTACCATACTGAATAGCACAGGCTCGAAGCATATCCTCCAACACTTGGTTGGTCCTTTCTGTCTGCCCATCTGTCTGAGGGTGATAAGCAGTACTGAAGCGTAGCTTCGTATCCAACGAACCATGCAACTGCTCCCAGAACCGTGAAGTGAACTTTGATCCTCGATCAGATATAATCTTCTTAGGAACACCATGCAGACAGACAATCCTGGAGATGTACAACTCTGCGAGTCTCGCACCGGAGTAAGTAGTGTTCACCGGGATAAAGTGAGCAACCTTCGTCAACCGGTCCACTACTACCCATATGGAGTTGTACCCTTTCTGAGTACGAGGCAAGCCAACGATGAAGTCCATAGTGACCTCCTCCCATTTCCACTCTGGAATCTTCAACGGCTGCAATAACCCTGCTGGCCTCTGATGCTCCGCCTTGACACGCTGACAAGTGTCGCAGATAGCCACGTACTCCGCAACGGAACGCTTCATTCCGGACCACCAGAATCGTTCCTTCAGGTCGTAATACATCTTCGTGCTGCCTGGATGGATAGAATATGCTGTATCATGAGCCTCACTCAGAATCAACTTCCTGAGATCTGCCACATCCGGCACACATATACGACCCTTGTACCACAAGGTACCCTGATCATCCTCCCTGAAATGTGGAGCCTTGCCAATCTTGAGCAACTCACGAATCTCCTGCAGCTTCTGATCCTCCTTCTGATGCTGCCTGATCTCAGCCTCTAGAGTGGGTTCCGCCTCGAACGATGTACCCGAGGTATGATGCAAGAAACCCAGGCTCAACTGCTCAAACTCCTCACATAACTCCTGAGGCATCTGAAAAGCCACGGCCATGTTAACATAGCTCTTCCTGCTCAGAGCATCTGCTACAACA
Source organism: Panicum hallii (assembly GCF_002211085.1). NCBI lineage: Eukaryota > Viridiplantae > Streptophyta > Magnoliopsida > Poales > Poaceae > Panicum > Panicum hallii. The sequence continues at coordinate 99,781 of NW_020356185.1, read as the reverse complement.
TTGGTCTTGCCCGGATGATAGTGAATCTCCAGGTCATAATCCTTGACCAACTCTAGCCATCTTCTCTGCCGCATATTCAGCTCACTCTGAGTGAAAATATACTTGAGGCTCTTGTGATCGGTGTAAATATCACACCTCTGCCCAAACAAGTAATGCCTCCATATCTTCAGAGCATGCACAACTGCGGCTAACTCCAGATCATGAGTGGGATAATTCAGCTCGTGCCGGCGCAACTGCCGCGAGGCATAAGCTATCACTCTGCCTTCCTGCATCAGAACGCAACCAAGACCATCCCTCGAAGCATCACAATACACTGTGAACCTCTTGCTCTGATCTGGCAGAGTAAGGACTGGCGCCGTAGTCAACTTTCTCTTCAGCTCCTCGAAGGCCTTCTGACGCTCATCAGTCCAAGAGAAACCCACGTCCTTCTCCAGCAAGGAAGTCAAAGGCTTCGCAATCTTGGAGAAATTCTCAATGAACCTCCGATAGTAACCTGCTAAGCCTAGAAAAGAGCGGACTTCCTTCACTGTCTGCGGAACAACCCAGTCAAGCACATCCTTCACTTTTCCGGGGTCCACAGCAATACCTCCCTTGGAGATCACATGACCGAGGAACGGAACCTCGTCAATCCAGAACTCGCACTTGCTGAGCTTGGCATACAGCTTGTGCTCTCTAAGCCTCTACAACACGAGCCTCAGATGCTTCTCATGCTCCGTGTCTGACTTGGAATATATCAGGATATCATCAATAAATATCACCACAAAGGTGTCCAGATAATCCATGAAAACCTTGTTCATCAGATGCATGAAGAAAGCCGGAGCATTAGTCAAGCCGAAGGACATGACCGTATACTCGTATAACCCATACTTGCAGGTGAATGCCGTCTTCGGGATATCCTCGGAACGAATCTTCAGCTGGTGATACCCAGAACGCAGATCAATCTTCGAGAATACACAAGCACCCTGAAGCTGATCAAAGAGATCCTCAATACGGGGCAATGGATGCTTGTTCTTGATAGTGACTGCATTCAGATCCCGATAATCGACGCACATTCTCTTCGCGCCATCCTTCTTCTCTACAAGCAATAAAGGGAAGGCCCAAGGAGAGAAACTGCGACGGATATAACCCTTAGCTAGCAACTCGTCGACAGTCTTCTTAACTTCCTCATGCTCAACAGGTGCCATACGATAGGGCCTCTTAGCAATAGGAGCTGTGCCAGGCAAGAGATCAATAGAAAACTCAATGTCACGATCAGGCGGCATACCTGGCAAATCATCCGGAAAAACGTCCGGGAATTCAGACACCACGCGAATACCATCCGTGGGTCTAGCCTCCATCTGATGAAGAAATCCAGAAGGCTCTGTAGCTCCAATAGTGACCTCCTGACCATCCGGTGCTGACAGAAGAACCGTCCTCTGAGCACAATCTATTCGGACTCCCCACTTAGCAAGAGTCTCCATCCCGAGGATCACATCAATGCCCTTGGAGTCTAGCACCATCAGATTCGCACTGAAATCTACCCCCCTTATAGCCACACTGACTCTGGAACAGAAGACATGAGACCTCAACTGCCCTCCCGGTGAAGATACTAACATGCACCTCTTTAACGTGCTAGTAGGAATACCATGATGCTCAACAAAAGACCGGGTGATGAAAGAATGCGTAGCACCAGTATCAAAAAGCACTGTAGCAGGATGGGCATTAACCATGAACGTACCAATAACCACGTTGGGAGCCTCGGCCGCTGACTCGGCCGTCACGTGGTTCACCCTGCCCTGAGCTGGGGCCTTGGGCGGTGCTGCACGCCCCTGCTGTCCTGCCTGCGCCTTCCGCGGGCAGACGTTGGCGTAGTGCCCTGGCTCGCCACAGTGGAAGCACACTCGAGGAAGTGCAGCGGCCTGCTGCCCAGGAGGAGGAGTGGGCGCTCCCTGCCTCTGAGCTGGTGGAGCCGGAGGCGCCGGAAGCCTCTGACCCTGTCCCGCCTGCTGCTGATGCTGAGGACGAGGCGGGTACTGCTGCCGCTGCTGGTACTGCTGGGGCGGCCTCTGTTGCTGCTGCTGAGGATGCTGGTAGCGGGGACGAGTGTTGCTGGCCGAAGAGGATGGAGCCATCTTCCTCTTCTTATCCTCAATCTCCCGGCGTTTGCGCTCGGTGTTGAGGGCCGCATCAACCAGCTGGTTGAAGTTGTCGAAGCGGTGGTTCAGCAGCGCATACTGGATGTGATCATCCAGCCCCTCCTTGAAGTACTCCTGCTTGTCGCTGTCGCGAGCGACGTCAGCAGGGGCGTAGCGGGCAAGCTGAAGGAAACGGTCACGGTACTCCGTCACCGTCATCGGTCCCTGAAATAACGGACACAGATAACAAGGGTAGAGATCGCTCAATTTGTCAGGTTTACGAAAGAAATCAAGGATAGATCAAGCTCAAGAGAAATTGCCGAGAATTCCATTCAAATTTACCTGCTTAAGGGCACGGAACTCCTTCTGCTTCATCTTCATAATGCCCTCAGGAATGTGATGGTTCCTGAAACGCTCACGGAACTGGTCCCACGTGAGAGCCTCACGATCCCGAGCTGGGTAGGACTCCCACCAGTCAAGAGCGGAGCCTCGCAGCTGCCCTGCTGCGTACAGAACCCGCTCTCGGTCGTCGCACTGCGCAACAACTAACTGGCGCTCCACCGAACGAAGCCAGTCGTCCGCCTGGAGTGGGTCCGTGGCGTGAGAGAAAGTCGGAGGATGACCTCTCAGAAAGTCCGCACGCCTGTCGCGGGGCTGAGGCGGCGGAGGAGGCAGTGGCTGAGCATGGATCTGCTGCAGAGCCTGAACGGTGTTGTTCAGGGTCGTCATCATCTGCATCTGGAGCTGGAAGAACTGCTCCGGGGTCAGTGGTGGCGGCATCGGTAGCAGCTGACCAGTACCCTGGTTGTTCTGCTCCTGCGGGTCAGAACCGGAACCGGTGCGCCTGGTGTTCACCATCTGATTGCAACCAACGAAATTTATGAGAACGAGATATTGTGCAGCTGCGGAAATGAAACTTCGATAGGATATAACAGAGAGAAAGGAATATAGGTTTTACCCCCAACGATCTAAATCATATTTTATTATTTAGTTCAAGTTGGGTTAGGGTCGATTTGCATGAACAAGTTTAATTACCAGACTATGCAATCAACCAAAAATCCAAATCAAACATTTGCACAATAACAAACATTCAATATTCACAACTTAGTCGAGTTTATCACACTACCCGACCAACACACTCGTTCTAGCGTATTTTCATCGGGGCAACCTAAACTTATAGCTTATAAGATTAGGCGACTCAGGCCAACGTCTACGGAAAGTTCAAGCTACTTCTCAGAAAAGACGGGGAGATAGCAAATCTAGGGCTTAAGACTCAAGGAATGGAAGCAGAAAAATGATGGTTGAGTTTTGCGGAAGCAGAGCAAGCGAGAGGAAATCCCTAAACTCGACCAGTTCTATCTAGGCTTCGTCCTACAGTCGACACGGCTCTGATACCAATCTGTCACACCCGATTTATAAGAACATAAATCGAGCAATCATATATGCGCCAGGATCAAGTCACGCATATATACAACAGATTATCAAGATATCACAACACATGTCAAGAATAACATTAATAATAATCGTAGACAAATCATGGATAAATTATTTTATTACAACCGAATCAAGAATCGGTTCAAGAGTTGCGGAAGCGTAAAAGAGATACATGAAGAGCTGGGCGCCACAGGGACGTCGACTGGGAGACAAATGCCTAGAAGTCGTCGAAGCCGCTGACGTAGTCCTCCACGTTGCCGGGCACTGAGCAGCAGTCGAAGACATCCGAAATAGAACAGAAGAGTAGAGAGGCAAGTGTGAGTACAAACTAGTACTCAACAAGTATAACACGAGCATGAGGCTCTAAGGTTAGCTGACTCAACTGCATTAGCTTTTAATCTTGGCAAGTTTTATTAGAGCTAATTACTACAAGTGGATGAATTACCATAAACCCAATTGCATAATAAATTAATCAGTATTAATCAAGAACTACTGAGAACCATCCAAACCAAAACCACCCGGGGAATCTCCCTCGTCAAAGGTTGATAACCCCACTAATCAGACGGAGGATCTGGGCTGCTCATGACTGTGAGCACAGCTGATATATCAGTTTTACACTCTCGAGAGGTTGCACAACTTTACCCACAAGTCGTGAGCTACGCTAGTTGTTCATCGCACTTCCTTAGGTGAGATGGCTAGCAAGCACACTACGAGACCGTTACAAAGGATCACATTGGTATGGTGTAACCGCTAAGGATTCTGGATCAGCGACGATGGGGCCCACCTCCGGGGGTACAAGACACACAGCACAGACCAAGCCGGAGGAGCAGGGACCATTGAAGCTTACCACCCCTCTTGCCCACGCAGGTAAGTTACTCCCGAACCAAAATGACCTAATTAGTAAGTCAAGACCGTCCCATACCAGTCTTGTGGTTGCGCGGTTGTCCCAGGTTGTCGCTCTATGAACCGGTCCTTAGGGAGAGTGGCCAACCAAGCACTAAGCACCGTGCTGGCCCCCTAAACCATGTTTCTACAAAAACATATTTTAAGGACGCACAAACCACTCAAGCACACAGCACAGAGGGTCGGCTCCAGAATTAAGTTGCATAAGACCATTAATCAAATTAATTAAAAAGGACCCAGATACGTTATAACGCAGCAACCTAGCACAACTAACCAAAAATGCAACCCATAGGATATATATAAGGATATAAAGGTGGCTAGGAAATCCTTATAGGCATACAGAATTAAATGCAGTATGAAATTGTATTTAAAAGTGATAGGAGGTTCATGTTATACTTGCCTTCCTCGTACTCTCCCGGCTGCTGCTCGAACTGCTCGGAAGATGGCGGCTCCTGGTACTGGTCCAAAGGTTCCGCGTCTACTCACGGTCATCAGGCATAGTCCACACATACACACATGCACGAACAATAGCAAACTATAAGAAAACAGTACACCAATACAATGAAACAGCACATGAAACTGGCCTAGATCTATTCTATGCGTTACAACGATCGCGTGGATATAAAGAACACCTAAAACGGAGCTAAAACGTGAAAACTACGCTTAAAACAAGATCCAGGGGCTTATTTGTAAGAAAACAGGAAAACCAGGGGGGGTTTTGTGTAAAAACTGAGGGCCAAAACCTAATTAAAGGTTAAACCTAGGGGCTAGACTGCGAAAACTACAAAACTATGGTTGAAAAACAATTTTCTAGAAATGCCAGGGGTCAAACAGGAAGAAAAAGGACCTGAATGCAAATACTTTTGCTCTACGGGGTGTACTGCGGGTTGAATCCTCAAAAATGCAGGGGCTTCTTAACAAAAAGGCTGGTTGAAAGGGTATGATTTAATCTGGGCCCTCGGATCAGATCTGCACGGCCCAGATTAGAATCCATACGCGAAGGGGTACGGGATGATCTCAGCCTTTGGATCGAGATCGGACGGTCGGGAACGGATCTAGGTTTACAACTCGCGCGATCCACCGGATTTGAAATGGACGGCTGAGATCCCACCACGGTCGGGATCTAATCCGATGCGTCGGATCGACGATGGACGGCTCAGGTTGGATACACCCGCGAACCGGTATCTTACGATATTAGCCGCTGGATCGAGATCTAACCGTTGTGGCACGCCGGCCTCCGATCTAATCTTGATCGTCCGCCTCGGATCAAACGGCCAGGAGCAAAGGGGCGGAAGTGGGCGGCGATCTCTCGCCGGAGAAGAGGAGGCCGCGGCGGAGGCTCACCGGCGACGCGCGAACGGGCGGTTCCGTGGCCAAAAGACGACGAGATCCGGTCGGGGAGTGGGAGAAGGGCACGGGGAAGCCAATTGGGGCCAAAGGGGGCGGAGGCGGTGGCCGTAGCGGCCGGGCGACGGCGGCGTGCGGCTCGGGTGCTCCGGTGAGCGCGCGCGGCGGCGGTAGGGCGAGACCGGGGGAAAGGATGGGTCGGGAGGCTTCCTTACCCCACCGGGATGAGCTCCCGAGGCTTGAACGACGGCGGCGGCCGGCGAGGAGGCGGGACGGCGGCGGCCCGGGGCGCGCGGCGGCGGCGAGCGCGTGAGCTAGGGTTTCGGGGCGGCGGAGCACGGTGGTGGCTAAGGGGAAACCCTAGGGGAGGCGGCGCATTAAATAGGGGCCACGCGGCGCCTGGCGAGCGGGCCCGAGGCGGGGCGGCGCCGGGGTGCGGTCGAGCTCGAGTCCAGCTCGGTCGCGAGGAAGGCGATGACCCCGACAGGTGGGGTCATCCTGCCAGCGGCTGCGGGGGAGAGCGGGGAGGAAAGGGGCCGCGCGGCAGCTGGGCCGGGCGAGCGGCAGCGAGCGGCCTAGGAAGCTGGCGCGCGCGGGCTGGGCTGAGCGGCACGCGGAGGCCCACGCGGAAGGAAAAGAGGAGGGGTCGGACTGGGCCGAGGGATCGCGTGGCAGCCCAGGCGAAGGAGACAGCTCGGAGAGCGTGGACTGGGCCAAGAGGGGAAGTTCGGACGTGGTGGGCTGGGCGGCTTTGGGCCGGGGAAAAGGAGAGAGCAAGGGAAAAAGAGCCCGCGGCTGAGGAGAAAAAGAAGGGTTTTGGGCTGCTGCGTTGGCTGGTCCATTTCCCTTTCTTCTTTTTCTTTTCTTTACTAATTCAAACTACTTCAAACAAACTATTTGAATTCAAACCAAAATTTGAATTCAACCCTACACACTCAATACAAATAAAATAATGCTGCAGCATGAATGCACAAACAAGTTGTTCTTAAAATAAATTTTATTTTCTTGTGTTATAAATTGCTTTAAATGCCACAAAAATTAAAGAAAAGCCTGGAAAATTTATTTAAGCCCAAATAAATTCATTAAAATTTAAGGAATTTACCTTAGGGTGTTACACGTAGTGTGCTTGCTAGCCATCTCACCTAAGGAAGTGGGGTGGACCACTAGCATAGCTCACGACTTGTGGGTAAAGTTGTGCAACCTCTCGAGAGTGTAAAACTGATATATCAGCTGTGCTCACAGTCATGAGCGGCCCAGATCCTCCGTCCGATTAGTGGGTCGTACCTTTGGTGGTTTGGCTTGGTTCTCAGTAGACTCATGTTTAATATAGATTAATTATTATGTAACTTGGGTTATGGTAATTCATTCACTTGTAGTAAATAGCTTTAATAAAATTTGCCAAGATTAAAAGCTAATGCAGTTGAGTCAGCTAACCTTAGAGCCTCATAATTCGTGTTATACTTGTTGAGTACAAGTTGTGTACTCACACTTGCCTTCTCCACTCTTCTGTTCTCTCTGGGGTATCTTCGACTGGTGCTCAGTACCAGGCGACGTGGAGGACTACATCAGCGGACTCGATGATTTCTAGGCGTTGTCTCCCAGCCGACGTCCCTGTGGCGCCCTGATTTTCATGTATTTATTTTACGCTTCCGTATTCGTTGAACTGATTCTTGATTCAGTTGTAATAAAGATATTCATTTATAATTTATACGCTTTTATTTCAAGATACGTGTTGTGATATCTTGATGATTCTGTTGTATATATGCGTGACTTGATCCTGGCGCATATATGATTGCTTGATTTATGTTCTTATAAATCAGGTGTGACATATCATGAATGTGGTCGTAGCCTCCATGGAACTCATGACAAGAAGTCGATTTATATAAAACATGCACGTCGCCGTAGCCTCCGTCTGTTCATAGAATCCCATGCAGGTATCGAGCTGATAAACAAGAGCGGTGCAGCGAGCCTCTTCAACAGAATCGAGCTCTAACTGGCTCACTTCATCCGCCTCGCCTTCATTGTACATTTCAACCCGTGGGGATTTCCACATGATGTCGGCCGGCGAGATAGCTTCAGAGCCGTAGACGAGGAAGAAAGGAGTTTGTCCTGTGGCTTTGGACGGCTGGGTCCGGAGCTCCTAGACGACATGTGGCAACACGTGTATCCACTTTCCTCCTTTCTTGTTGTTTCCATCATAAAGTCTTTTCTTGAGACCCTCAATTATCATGCCGTTCGCCCTTTCGACTTGACCATTGGCCCTTGGGTGTGCAATGGAGACATATTTGACCTTGATGCATGCATTTTCACAGAACTCCAGAACTGGTTAGCTACGAAGTTTGATCCTAGGTCCGTGATGATGGTATTCGGGAAGCCGAAGCGATGCAAGATATCAGAGATGAAATCAACAACCTGATCTGATGTGAGCTTGGCTATCGGCTTGTACTCGATCCACTTGGTAAACTTGTCGATAGCCACCAGTACATGGGTGAAACCGCCTGGTGCTATTGTGAAGGGCGCAATCATATCTAGGCTTCAGCAAGCAAACGGCCAAGATGGTGGTATGGTGATGAGACTGTGAGCCGGGACATGAGATTGCTTTCCAAAGAATTGGCAGTTTTGGCATCTCCGCACAAGGCCTTCAGCATCAGTCACTGCAGTGGGCCACCAGAAACCAGCTCTGTATGCTTTTCCTACCAGCGTTCTTGAAGCTGTGTGATTGCTGCGAATGCCCTCATGTATCTCCGACAATATGTCGTAACCGTCTTCTTTCGTGACGCACTTCATGAGCACCCCTGATCGTGCACCACGCTGACAAAGCTTGCTGTCGACCAGGACGAAACCCTTGCTTCTGCGCATGACATGAGCTACCTCTATGCTTCTTGCGTCCACCCCTGCTGGTAGTTTTTGATCCCGGATGAAGTCGATGTAAGCCTCTCTCCAGTCCTTCCCAAGCATCATAACCTCCCGATCAGGCTGGTGAAGGCCATTATCAGTGGTTACCTGAGGTGAGGACTTAATGGATGGCTGTTTCAGCTCCTGGATGAAAACTCCCGCTGGAACCTGTGCATGGGTGGATACTAGCTTGGACAGTATGTCCGCGCCAACGTTGTGTTCCCGTAACACATGATGAACCTCCAGGCCGGAAAATTTGTTTTCTAGCTTGCACACTTCTTGTACATAAGCGTCCATCGTCTCCTTATTGCAGTCCCACTCTTTGTTGACTTGCTGAACGACAAGAAGAGAATCGCCATACATAAGTAGTCGCTTGATTCCTAGTGATATCGCCAAACATAGCCCGTGAAGCAAGGATTCATACTCGGCTTCATTATTAGATACCTCCCAAAGGATCTGAAGGACATACTTCTGTCAGACCCGGGGCCACCGGGCTGGGCACGTTACGAAGTTTAAGAGATTGAGCCCGTCTTATCTCTTATTCATTTTGTTTATCTCTTGTTTATCCCGTTTAAATAGGAGGTAGAGCTAACCAACACGGAGAGGATCTACTCGAGATGTGTTCTGGTGTGATCCCTCGACGGGAGTTGGTTAGCATCTTTGTAACTCTGACCTCTCGGATATATAAGGGAGGTCAGGGACCCCCCTCAAAACAGAAGATCATTAGGTCATTCTACATAAAAGGCAATACAAATCATACAGGACGTAGGGTGTTACGCTCCGTGCGGCCCGAACCTGTCTAAGTCTTGTGTGCCTTGCACCTTCGAGTTCCTGATCTCGGCGTCTCCTCACCCAAAACTTACCACCTTGGGCATATCCCTCGGTAGGCAGCCGGTTAAACACCGACAGCTGGCGCGCCAGGTAGGGGAGCGCGTCGAAGATCCATCGGCGAGCTCGATGGCATCATTCAAATTCATCAGGTCAGTTCCCTCTCAGGGCACGACATTCATTTTTGGTTTATGGGTCTGCGTCGCAGATGGTGCGGGCAGTTTCCGGCGATTCCTCGTCGACATGAAGCCAAAAACCCCCGTTGCGGATCTCCGCAGCGACATCGACAAGTTCGTCGACGGGCTCGACAACTTGCCGCTCCACACCTCCGCAGCACAGATCGAGATGGAGCCCGCTCCAGCCTCGACTTCTTCTGGTTTTGCGGCAATTCCCCCTGGTTTGGACTCGTTCCAATCTAGGGATTTGCTTAGCCGATCTCAACTCGGCTTGTGCGAATCGGCCACTGACCTTCAGGAGGCCAACGCCTCTGGGTCCCTCTCCATGTTAGAGAAGGACCTGGACTTGCTACTCCAGGTCGGAAAGCTTGAAGCCACCGCGTGTCGGGGGGCTTCGGGTTGTTCCAGTACCGGTGATTTGGTGGTCACCTCTCTGTCGGAGGGGCATGTGGTGCACTGGAGGGGCATGCCGCTCCCCAATCTACTCGAGGCAGAGGGTCGACTCGTGGCCACCTTGAGCCCTTGCCTTTTCAAGAGGGCAGGCCTTTGGCCACCGTGGCGGAGGGGTCGACTGAACTAGTCGACGAAAGTTCTCATGAGCTCTCCTCCCGCCAGGTGCTGATGGCCGAAGAAAGCGAGGGCGATGAGGATCTCCTCATCGTCAACTTTGAAGCGATCTCTGAGGATGAGATCACAGCCGACACCGCTGACGAGAACGATGCCGATCGCGAAGCGCGGAGATCGCAAGCTCAACCCTGAGTTTAATGCCGTAAACGAGCGGGGTTTCCGGACTCCGGTGGCCAACATCGCCAGGGTAACGGCCATCCTCGAGCGCAGCCATGATCCGGAAGTGCGTCAAGCGCTCCTTTATGCACAGAGGGCCTGGATCCAGTTGGATCAGCACAACCCGGCGCCCACCATCAGGGAGGAGAGCATGGGTGAAAGCCGGAGCCAGGCTCACAGCCGAACGGCTGGCGGCCGTCCTCGACACCAGCCCAGCAACGACAACGCTCACGGGAGCCAGACCCCTGGCGGGAGGCAGCAGCTACCGCAAGGGGGTCAGCCACGACAAGCCAATCATCGACTTCCTCCGGAGGATCTGTGCCAGCACATCCATGAAGGCCGCGATGCGCGGACCGTAATTTCTTCCAGGCGCAAGACCCGCGAAGAAGTCGAAAATGAAGGTACTGACTGTAGTGATCGATTTCCTGCTTTCTCTGCATGTTTCAGCAGCTACAAGTACCCAGAGGGTTTCAAACCCATTGGCATCACCAAGTACGACGGCAAGCAGGCTCCTCAGCAGTGGCTCCGTTGTTACTCCACGGCTATCGAGGTAGCAGGGGGCTCTAACGTTACCAAAGTCGTCTACTTCCCAATGGCTTTGGACCCTGCGCCGCTCACTTGGCTGGAGAGCCTCGGCAGCAATTCCATCGACTCCTGGGAATGACTTAAGAAGGTCTTCATCGACAATTTCCAGGGAGCGATTGCTCGTGCAGGTACTTGACATGATCTTGCCCAGTGCAAGCAAGAATGCAATGAGCTCTTGCGGTCCTACACGCGTCGCTTCTTCGACGTTCACGCCACCATCGCCAACATCTCGGAGGACGACATCATCGACTGTTTCTACAACGGCATCACCGACCTGAGCATATACAGGGACTTCGGGCGGAACAGGCCGAAAACTGTTGCGGGCCTTCGTGATATGATGCATGATTGGTCCGAGCAGGAGGAGAAGATGCGGGAGCGGTTCCCGCGGCGCCACGATAGCAGTCTGCGGCGCCCAAACGACAACCGCAGCAACAAAGGCCAGCGGGACTTTTCCGGGCCACCCCGGAAATGAAAGCCAGATGATGTCATCGCGGCTCTCGATCGTCCTTCGCGGGGCAAGAAGTCGACAACTCAGGAGGAGTTCGAGAAGCTCCTGTAGAAGAAGTGCCCGTGGCACCCGGGCGCTAGCCATGCCGCCATTGACTGCTACCACCTTCGGAGGACGTTCAGCAACACCGGTGGTGGAAAGAAGAATAAGAAGCCTGCTGACAAAGAACCCGAGGATGACGACCACGACGACCAGGGGCGCAATCCAAAGTTCCAGGATGCCTCGAAGGTCGTCAACGTTATCTTCGGAGGAGATGAGGATTTCGGTTCCAGGCGGGACCAGAAGCTGCTTCTTCGGGAGATCTTGTCCATTGAGCCGGCGGTACCACGACCACTCCGTTGGTCGGAGGTCCCCATCTCGTTCTCTCGTGATGACCAGTGGACGAGCTTTTCCAAGCCCGGTAAATTTCCCCTGGTCCTGGATCCTGTGGTGGCGGAGGTCAAGCTTACCAAGGTCCTGATCGATGGCGGGAGTGGGCTCAATCTCATCTTCGTCAGCACTTTAAAGAAGATGGGTCTGGATTTCAAGGATATGCTGGTTCCCAGCAAGTCCCCCTTCTACGGCATCGTCCCAGGTAATGCGGCGCACCCGCTTGGTACGGTGGTCCTCCCAGTCACCTTCGGCACGCGGGAGAATTATCGTACTGAATTCATCAAGTTCGAAGTGGCTACTTTTGACTCTTCTTACCATGCAATACTGGGTCGACCGGCACTTGCCAAGTTTATGGCAGTGCCGCATTATGTCTATCTGCTTCTTAAGATGCCAGGACTCGGTGGAGTGCTCACCCTCCGCGGCGACTTGAAGAAGTCGTACGACTGCAATCAGGAGGCGATCCAGTACGCTTCGACTACTCGCATGCCAGATGCTTCGGGAGAAGTACTCGCGGCCGCGCAGCAGCTCTCCCAGACCGGGCTGGAGATTCCTTCCAAGAAGGCCAACAAGTCGAGCATCCAGTCGACTGATGATGTGGCCCTCAAGACGATCCAGCTCCAGGAGGGAGATTCATCCAAGACCGCCATCATCGGTGCGGGCTTGGGTAACAAATAGGAACTCGCGCTCGTCAGCTTTCTTCGGGCTAACCGAGACATATTCGCATGGAAACCAGCAGATATGCCAGGGGTGCCCAGGGAGTTGATCGAGCATGCTTTGAATGTACACCCGAAGGCCACGCCTAAGAAGCAACGCCTGCGGAGGTTTGCCCACGACAAGCGTGAGGCCATTAAACGGGAGATCGCTAAACTTCTCGCGGCTGGATTCACTAAAGAAGTAATCCATCCAGAGTGGGTAGTGAATCCCGTCCTTGTAAAGAAAAAGAACAATGAATGGAGAATGTGTGTCGACTACACCGATCTCAACAAGCATTGCCCAAAAGATCATTTTGGGCTGCCGCGCATTGACCAAGTCGTCGATTCGACAGCTGGATATGTCCTTCTTTGTTTTCTTGATTGTTACTCAGGGTATCATCAGATTGCGCTCAAGGAGGAGGACCAAATCAAGACTGCATTCATCACGCCGTACGGGACTTACGCCTACAAAACAATGTCCTTCGGGTTGAAGAATGCAGGAGCAACATATCAGCGCACGATCCAGATGTGTTTCGCGGATCAGCTGCACCGGAATGTTGAGGCCTATGTGGATGACGTGGTCGTCAAGACCAGGGATTCCGATAACTTGATCGTAGATTTGGAGGAAACATTTAGCAGTCTACGCAGATATTGGTGGAAACTCAATCCCACCAAGTGCGTTTTTGGAGTACCTTCAGGAAAATTGCTCGGGTTCATCGTCAGCAACCGGGGCATCGAAGCCAACCCTGTAAAGATCACTGCCATTACTGATATGGAGGCTCCGGCCACAATCAAGGATGTGCAGAAGCTGACAGGTTGTATGGCGGCCCTGAACAGGTTCATCTCCCGACTCGGGGAGAGAGGACTACCTTTCTTCAAGCTCCTAAAACGCCAAGACAAGTTTCAATGGACGGAGGAGGCCGAGCGAGCTCTGCAAGACTTGAAAATTCACCTCCAGTCCCCTCCGATCCTTACAGCTCCGCTACCGGAAGAGGATCTACTACTCTACATCGCGGCGACAACCCACGTTGTCAGCAGTGCTATTGTAGTCGAGCGAGGCGAAGAGGGCCATGTGTTTGGAGTGCAGAGGCCTGTCTACTTCGTCAGCGAGGTCATCTCCGAATCAAAGGTACGGTACCCAGCTGTTCAAAAGCTCTTATATGCAATTCTAATTACATCAAGAAAGTTGCGCCATTACTTCGACGAGTACAAGATCACTGTGATTACGGATTTCCCGCTGGCGGATATTCTCCATAATCAAGATGCCACGGGACGCATATCTAAGTGGGCAGTGGAACTGGGGGCTTTGTCAATCGACTTCAAGCCACGCACTGCAATCAAGTCACAGGCTCTAGTCGACTTCATGGATGAATGGAGGGAGAATCAAGTTCCAACCCCAGTGGACAAGCCAGAGCACTGGACCATGTATTTTGATGGGTCCCTCAAGCTCGACGGCGGGGGCGCTGGTGTTTTGCTTATCTCCCCACGTGGCGAACAACTGAAGTACGTCCTTTAGATCCTATGGAAGGTATCCAATAATGAAGCCGAGTATGAAGCCTTGCTTCACGGGCTTAGTTTGGCGATATCACTAGGGATCAAGCGACTACTCGTATATGGCGATTCTCTTCTTGTTGTTCAGCAGGTCAATAAGGAATGGGACTGCAACAAGGAGACAATGGATGCATACGTACAGGAAGCGCGCAAGCTGGAAAGCAAGTTTTCCGGCTTGGAGGTTCACCATGTGTTACGGGAGCACAATGTTGGTGCAGATATCCTGTCCAAGTTGGGGTCAACGCGCGCTCAAGTCCCGCCGGGGGTTTTCGTCCAGGAGCTCGATCAGCCATCCATCAAGCCTTCTCCGCAGGTAACCATCGACTCGGGTTCCCAACAACCCGATCGAGAGGTTATGGTGCTAGGGGAGGACTGGCGAGCGGCCTTTATCGACTTCATTCAAGACCAACGGCTACCAGCGGGAATTGACGCCAAGAGTGCAGAAGTGGTACGCGTCTTGCGAAGAAGCAAGGGCTTCACCCTGGTCAACGGCAAGCTCTACCGGCATGGCGCTCGGTCAGGAGTTCTCATGAAGTGCGTCACGAAGGAAGATGGTTACGACATACTGCGGGAGATCCACGAAGGTGTCTGCGGCAACCATGCAGTTTCAAGAACGCTGGTTGGGAAAGCATACAGGACCGGCTTCTGGTGGCCTACTGCAGTCACCGACGCGGAGGATCTCGTGCGCAGGTGCGAAAATTGTCAATTCTTCGGCAAACAGACGCATGTCCCAGCTCATAGCCTCATCACCATACCGCCATCCTGGCCTTTTGCCTGTTGGAGCCTTGACATGATCGGGCCCTTCACGACGGCACCAGGCGGCTTCACCCATGTTCTGGTGGCTATCGACAAGTTTACTAAGTGGATCGAGTACAAGCCGATAGCCAAGCTCACGCCAGACCGGGTCGTCAACTTCATCTCAGATATTATGCATCGCTTCGGCTTCCCCAACTCCATCATCACGGACTTGGGGTCAAACTTCACGGCGAACCAGTTCTGGGAGTTCTGCGAGAATGCTTGCATTGAAGTTAAATATGTCTCGGTTGCACACCCCAGGGCTAACGGACAAGTCGAAAGGGCGAACGGCTTGATCATTGACGGCCTCAAGAAGAGACTTTATGATGGAAATAGCAAGAAGGGAGGCAAATGGGTGCACGAGTTGCCGCATGTCGTCTGGGGGCTTCGGACTCAGCCGTCCAAAGCCACAGGACAAACACCTTTTTTCCTCGTGTATGGATCTGAAGCTATTCTACCAGCCGATATCATGTGGAATTCGCCAAGGGTCGAAATGTACAGTGAAGGCGAGGCGGACGAGGCGCGGCAGCTAGAGCTCGATTCTGTGGAAGAAGCTCGCTGCACCGCCCTTGTTCAGTCAGCCCGGTACCTGCAGGGGATCCGGCGATACCATGATCGCAACATCAGGGAGCGGTCATTCAGCGTCGGTGATTTGGTCTTGCGCCGTATTCAGGACGAGTCCGGCCTCCACAAGCTCAATTCAAGGTGGGAAGGCCCGTTCGTCATCAAGCAGGTCACAAGGCCAGGGTCTTATCGACTACAATTCCCCGAGGGTCGCGAAGTCCCGAACTCCTGGAACGTTCAGAACCTGCGCAAGTTCTACCCTTAAGTCGAGGCCCGGTGATCGCTAATTCCCCGGCGGCTCAGAAGATCTCCTTCTCCCGAATCACTTCGGGGGCCGTGAGCCACACGACTCGGGTTGTACATGCCTTCTTACTTCCACGATGGCCAGTGTCACGTGCAAACATATATATATCGATTTCTTGTCGCGCATGACGCGGAGGCTACGGCCACGGTCATCCCCCTTCGACTTTCGTTTCTGACAGAGCCCTCGGCTCCGGCTAACTCCTCGGCACATCGAGTTCCGCCGCGACCTTCGACAGCAGTCGCACTTTTTCCAACACAGTCGATCCGCTCGACTGGCTTACACCTAGTATGTTGGAAAGGCTCGCATAAAGAGCCACATCGACTACATCCTGAGTGGCTGCACTCAGAACAGTCTTGTTTTTGCCAAAAGGAATGGCAAGCTCGCGGCTCTACCCGCACTCGCTCCTTGCAAGCTTGATCCGTCCGTCCGGGTCTTCTCCAGCTTACGGAGCACGCTCACAGCAGGAGCAACCTTCGACTACACCCCGGCCGCCGCACTCGGGATAGTCTTATTTTTAAGCCCTACGCACGGCAAACCCGCGACGATGCTCGCGTTCTTTCCTAACAAGTTTAGACCCGCTCGATCGAGTTGTGGCTATTCTGTTAGACGAGTACTAGCTGCCCTTCGGGTCGTTGCACCCAGGGAGGCGTCCACTACTTGAGTCTCGTAAGCCTGGATCCCAATTCAGCTAGGACACGCAAACAAGTAGAGATGTCGAGTAAAGCATTTACATAAGAGAATGATTAATTGTTTCATACACCCTAATCCTGCAGTACATTGTGTATAATTTGCTCCGCTACAGGTTGGGCCTCTTGCAAGTACTCTTCGAATCGCTCGTCTGTGCAGTCCGCCGCCATCCCTTGCGCAAAGATGCTCAGCTGTGCATTCGGCATGAAGGACTTTACATAGGCGAGGTCATTACTCACGCACGCAACTAGAGCTTCGGACAGGAATTTCAGCATTTTCTTCGGGGCCTCGCGGAGCCGCTCCAGCAGGGGCCGCGGGCCTGCTTTGCCTTCTTCTGGCGGATCCACCATTTCCACCAGCTCCTGGGCGGCCCCCCGGAGGTCCTCCAGCTCCTTGCACAGCTGCTCGTCCTTCTCGCCCAGCGTCTTGACTTGCTGAAGGCAGTCGACGAACTGACGTTCAGTGTCGCCGATCACCTTCTGTAGCCTTTCGACGTCATCTGTACGACGATACAGCATATTCTTCACGTTAGTAAGCAGCTCCTCTTTGTGTTTCGTTATTTTCCTAAGCTCTGTGGTAAGGGTACTTCAGCATCTAAGGGAAGTAACTAAGGAAAAGTACTCGTAGGGAGCGAGGGCCTACCTTGGTGCGCCTTTTTCCGCCTTGAGCTGCTCCTGGTACTCTGCTTGTTGCTCCTTGAGCTGCTGTTGGAGCTCGAAGTTGGCCTTCTCCATGTTTTTCAGGTCATTCTTGAGTAGCCAGGTCTCTCGAGTCCTTTCTTGCTTCAGTATATCAAGCTCTCGCTGCAGATAGCAATTCTTCGTGATTTCCTCGGAGATGCGCTTGTCCAGGGCAGCTAGCTCTCGCGCGTCACTCACGACCGCGCGGAGTTTCTCCGACCTCTTCTGGGATTTGGTGATCACATGCTGCGCAAAAGGGGGAGAATGAGTCCTCAACAACTCTCTAACGTGCACATCTGGAACATTACCCGAGTATTACCATGGAGAAGTCGTACAACTCCTTGAAGGTGCTCTTGAAGGTCTTCAGGTTCTCTACCGACAGCAGGAGGTCATCCACCAGGTCGGTGGTGATGACGTTCTGGTGCCCTGGCCCGGCCCTCAACACCTCACAGGGGCCCCCCGAGGGTCCGGCGGCATCTCCGGACGGCGGCGGCTGGACACCTGCAAGCATACAAAGTGGTCAACACATTATGCCCAGACCTCAGCAGCCAGTCACGGGCGGGTAAGCGCATACCTGTGCCATCGGTATGAGCGGCGTCAGGGATCTCGACTTGTTCTCCGCCACTGGGTCCAGCTCCCTCTTGCCGGGGCTCGGGGGGCGGCAAGTCGGGGAGCGCCGCATCCGCCTCAGGGGCCACCTCCGCGGGTACTGGTCCCCCAGGCGCCGAGGGCACGGAGGCTGCAGCAGTCGAAGCAAGCTCCGCACCGGAGGGATCAGCGCGGGTCGATGGCTCTGGGGCCGCCACAGTCGCGCCCGGCTCCAGCTGCAGTTGTACGACGCTCGCCGCCCTGATGACATCAAAGACATTGTTATCCAAGTGGGCAAAAGCAAGATCTTCAAGCGATAGGAGGACAACTCACAGTGTCGACTTCTTTTTGGCGGCCTTCTTCACTCGCCAGGCCCGTCGAGGAACGCCCGTTGCTGACGGCGAGGCCTGGCCGGCCGATGGAGGGGTCCCCGCCATGGCAATTGTCACCGCAGCGGCGGCGGTGGGGCCCGTTTCCACCCCTTCGGGTTCAGTCCCGGGTGGCGGAGCAGGAAGACTACAAGTGGATACTGTCAGTATTCAGCACCATTGATACCTGGCAACTAGCCAAAACAACAACTCAGTACCTGGAGGACTCGACTTCTTGGGCCTTGCGTTTGCGCACTTGCCGCTGGCCCTTTGGCACTGGAGGTAGAGCGCCGGCCAACTCCACGCTCTGGTCGGAGGAGTTGTCCCGGTGCGGTTCGCCTTCGGCTCCTCCTTCCGCATGCGAGTCCACGCATTCGGCGGACTCGCTGCTGCCTTGGGCCGCGGCAAGGCGAGCCTTCTTGGCCGCCGTAGCTGCAGCAGGGCGTGGTTCTCCTTCGGCTTCTCCTCCTGCCTGCGAGTCCACGCGCTCAGCGGACTCGCTGCTGCCTTGAGCTGCAGCAAGGCGAGCTTCCTGGACAGCAGAAGGGAGGAGATGATATGCTCGGGGGAGGTCAGGCTGCGGCGGGTAGCTGCAATATAGCTCCGTGTGCCCCTGTAGAAAGTCCTTCAGTTCAGCGCCGGTGCAGTAGCAGATTTCTTCAGTGAAAGAAGTCGAATACTTACCGGCGGGGGCGGATTTCGCGCGGAGAACAAGGTTGGCACGTACGGCACGGCGTTCACGTCCAGCAGCACCCGCTGAACTCGCTGAAGCACGACTTCGTCTGGCACCTCCTCTGTGCACATGCGAGAAGGGTCAGCGGGGCCGGTGTACTCGAAGCCTAGGCAACAGCGCTGTTGGATGGGTTGGACGCGGCGCTTGTAAAATGAGAACATGACAGAGGCGCCGGTCACCCCCTCCTTCTTCAGTGCCTCGATGGCCTCCAGCAGCTCTCTGACTTGTATCATCTCCATGCCGGAGGGTTCAAGGTTCCATTCCCCCCTCACCACTGGCGGTTTGCTCGACTTCGTTGGCAGGTGGGGAGCATGGTTTTCGATGTAAAACCATAGGTTTTTCCATCCAGGAAGGTTTGAGGGGAATTTATATGAAAGATATTTTTCGCCGGCCTGCTATCGCAGTTGGATGCCGGCGCCCCCCACCACGGCTAGTTTCTTTGTGGTAGGCTGGGGTTTGACGCGGAAGAGGAAGCGGAACAGATCCCAGTGGGGTTCAATTCCGAGAAATGCTTCGCAGAAATGGATGAAAATAGAAATATGGCAAACGGAATTCGGGTTGAGGTGATGGAGCTCAAGCCCGTAGTAGTAAAGAAGGCCACGAAAGAAGGAACAAGTGGGGAGGGCCAATCCCCGTTCAGCAAAATGGAAGAATGTGATGATTTCGTCAACATTCTCCATGGGGAAGGGCTCACGGAATGAGGGGCGCCAGTTGACAAGGTTCTTCTCTTGCAGCAACCCCTCGGAAACCAATTTTTTCAGATTGTTGAGGGAGCACTTACTGTGTGTCCACCCCGTCGTCAATGGCTCCGCATCCTTCTTCATTTCTTCGATCTCTGATTTCTTGGATGCCATCTCCGACGCGCCGGCCACGAGATGCTCGGGGGCTGCGGGGAGAGGGGCAGGGAAGTCGGAGTGGGAGGTTTTCTTGGGGGCAAGGCGGCGGCGTTTGGCTCAGATTGGGGTTTTGGTGGTTTTTGGCGGAATGCGGATTGAAAGCACAATTTTCCCTCCTATTGCCGCGGGGTTAAGTAACCAGCGGGAGGGGGAAAGTTACTGTTCTGAAGTCCAAGAGTCGTTTTGTGGAATATTCCGAAGGTGAGGGGTCATTTGGTGACCTGATTGGATTAAATATTCGATTAATCATTTTTTCAGGGCTAATTAGCCCAAAAAAAGGGGGGGTTTTCGAATCTTTGGTCTAATTACATCATTGGTACCATCACTTTGGTCTCCCTTTAACGTGTCATTATTTAGCCTGTATGCCACGATTTTTGGACCCTTATCTCCAATTTTGTGGGATTTGGATTCAAGGCTCGGGGGCTTCGGGGTACGTGGCATCGACTACTTATTTTTCAAATTTCTTTGAAGGATAAGGAGGATTACAGATTAATGGGACCCTCAGCCTGATTCTCCGATTCAACCTAAGGCTTGGGGGCTACTCCATATGGAGTGCGATTTTTAAATCGCACACCATAACAAAAATTCGGGGCATGAGCACCTCATAGCTTCGATGCAGCCAGGCAAGTACTCGAAGAAGGACTTCATGTAACACCCTAAGGTATTTTTCCCCAATTTTAATGAATTTATGTTGGCCTTAAATAAATTCTCCAGCGTTTTCCAGTTTATCTTGCATTTAAAGTAATCCTATAACACAAGAAAATAAAATTAACTATAAGATCAACTTGCTTGTGCATTCATGCTGGTGCATTGTTTTATTTTGTGCTGGGTTTGAATTCAAATTTGTTTGAATTCAAATGGCTTTGTTTGAATGGTTAGAGTAAAGAAAAAGAAAAGGGAAAGGAGAAGGAATAAAAGAAGGCAGCCCAAACCTTCCCCTTGGCCCGGCCCAGCTCCCCCTCTCCCTCTCTCCCTCACGGGCTTCTCTTCCCCTGGCCCATTTCCTCCCTCGGGCCCTCTCTCTTCTTTCCCCTGTTTTCCCCCGCGTGGGCCGCACGCTGGCCCGTTTTCCCCAGCCCGACCACCCCACGCGCCCTTCCTCTCTTCTCTCTCTGACGAGGTGGCCCCACAAGTCAGCTCCTCCCCCTCCTTCCTTTCCCCCTCCCCTGTTCTCCCCCGCCGGCCGGCCGCTCAGCCACTGGCCGTGGCCCCTCCCCGCCACGCCTTTGGGCCCTTTCCTGAGCCGCACGCCGAACCCATTCCCCCACCTGGACCCTTCTAGAAACCCGGCCGCGATCGGATGTGGGTGAACCGCAACGACCGCGAAGGGTACGGGATCCGTTGCCGCGATCCGCACGCCGAGGCTGCCAACCCCTCGCCCTTCTTAGCCGCAGCTCTCTCGCACTCCTCCTCAGCCGCATCCACCTCTCCCACTTTTCCCCGTGGCCTTGCGCCGCTGCACCGCCCTCGGATTGGAGCCGCCGCCACCGACCGAGCTTCTGCGCCACCGCGACACCACACCGGCGCCCTCGATCCCCGGCCTCCAACCACTGTCGCAGCACCCCGGAGTGGTAAGGAGCACGCCGCACCCGTTCTTGTCTCTTTTTCCCCTCTGCGCATGCGCATCCTCCTTGCAGCCGTGAAACCGAGCCGCATTGCCGCGGGGAGCACCTACCCGAGCCCCAATCCGCCGCACTGATCACCCAGAGGCATTGCACGTGCAGCCAGCATCCTCCCAGCCTTGACATCGTCCCGGATGAAGGCCGGACGGCCAAGATCGGCCATCGCCGGCGTAGTGCCGCCGCGGGAGCCGAACTCCGGCGACCAGCGCCGCCGCCTGAGCGCCAATCGCCCCAGCCATCCGATCCAGAACCAACGCCCACGATTAGATCAAGCCAGGGTAGGTCTGAGCCGTGCGATCGAGATCCAAGGGATCCAAGCGGCGCGTACCGGTTCGGGGTAGGAGTGGATCAGAGCCGTCAGATGTAGAACGGGTGATCTGGATTAGATCCATTTAGGTATAGGTCGTGAGCGTCGGATCTGGATCCGACGGGTGAGAGTCGCGCGTACCCCTTCGCGAGACCGATCTAATCCGAGCCATCAGATCATGATCCAACGATCCAGATTAAAACGTACCGGTTCAGCTTGGCAGTCTTGCTAAAGAGCCCCTGTCTTTTGGAGTAAACAACCCGCGGTCCACCTTAGTTCAAAAGTAATTGCAGTTCGGTCCTGTTTTACCCGTTTAGGCCCCTGAGCTTTCCAGTTTTTGAACCCGCCGTCCATGCCGTGACTTTTAGCACGTTAGACCCCGAGTCTATACTTTAATTACGTTTAGGTCCCCAGTTTTCGCACAGAACCCCCTGGAAGTTAGGTTTTTCTTACAAATAGGTCCCTGGATCTTGTTTTAAGCGTAGTTTTCGCGTTTTAGCTCCGTTTTAGGTGTTCTTTATATCCACGCGATCGTTGTAACGCGTAGAATAGTTCTAGGCCAGTTTTATGTGCTGTTCTATTGTATTGGTGTACTGTTTCTTATATTTTACTATTGTTTGCATGTGTGTGCATGTGTGGCCCATGTATTGCTGTTACGATCGTGAATAGACGTCGAGCCACCGGAGCAGTACCAGGAGCAGCCATCTTCCGAGCAGTTCGAGCAGTAGCCGGGAGAGTACGAGGAAGGCAAGTATAACATGAACATGCTATCACTTTTAAATACAATTTCATTCTGCATTTTAATACTGTATGCCTATAAGGATTTTCCTAGCCACTTTATATCCTATATATGTCCTTTGGGTTGCATTTTGGTTAGTTGTGCTAGGTTGCTGCGCTATAACATATCTTGGTCCTTTTTAATTAATTTGATTAATGGTCTTATGCAACTTAATCCTGAGAGTGGCCCTCTGTGCTGTGTGCTTGAGTGGTTCACGTCTCCTTAAAATATGTTTTTGTTAGAAACATGGTTTAGGGGGCCAGCACGGTGCTTAGTGCTTGGTTGGCCACTCTCCATAAGGACCGGTTCATAGAGCGACAACCTGGGACAACCGCGCAACCACAAGACTGGAATGGTACGGTCTTGACTTACTAATTAGGTCATTTTGGTTTGGGAGTAACTTACCTGCGTGGGCAAGAGGGGTGGTAAGCTTCAATGGTCCCTGCTCCTCCGGCTTGGTCTGTGCTATGTGTCTTGTACCCCCGGAGGTGGGCCCCATCATCGCTGATCCAGAATCCTTAGCGGTTACACCTTACCAACGTGATCCTTTGTAACGGTCTCGTAGTGTGCTTGCTAGCCATCTCACCTAAGGAAGTGTGATGAACAACTAGTGTAGCTCACGACTTGTGGGTAAAGTTGTGCAACCTCTCGAGAGTGTAAAACTGATATATCAGCTGTGCTCACAGTCATGAGCGGCCCAGATCCTCCTTTTGATTAGTGGGGTTATCAACCTTTGATTAGGGAGATTCCCCGGGTGGTTGTGGTTTGGTTGGTTCTCAGTAGTTCTTAATTAATATTGATTAATTTATTATGCAATCGGGTTTATGGCAACTCATCCACCGGTAGTAACTAGCTTTAATAAAATTTGCCAAGACTAAAAGCTAATGCAGTTGAGTCAGCTAGCCTAGAGCCTCATAGTTTGTGTTATACTTGTTGAGTACGAGTTTGTACTCACACTTGCCTCTCTACTTTTCTGTTCTACTTCGGATATCTTCGACTGCTGCTCAGTGCCCGGCAACGTGGAGGACTACATCAGTGGCTTCGACGACTTCTAGGCGTTTGTCTCCCAGTCGACGTCCCTATGGCGCCCAGCTCTTCATGTATTCATTTTACGCTTCCGCATTTCCTTGAACTGATTCTTGATTCAGTTGTAATAAAGATATTCATTTTATAATTTATACGCTTTTATTCGTGGCATGTGTTGTGATATCTTGATAATCTGTTGTATATATGCGTGACTTGATCCTGGCGCATATATGATTGCTCGATTTATGTTCTTATAAATCGGGTGTGACAGATTGGTATCAGAGCCGTGTCGACTGTAGGATGAAGCCTAGATAGAACTGGTCGAGTTTAGGATTTCCTTTCGCTTGCTCTGCTTCCGCAAAACCCAAACATTCATCTTTGCTTCTATTCCTTGAGTCTCAAGTCCTTGATTTGCTATCTCTCCTATCTTTTCTGAGAAATAGCTTGAGTTTCCGTAGACGTTGGCCCGAGTCACCTAATTTTGTAAATTATAAGTTTGGATTGTCCCGATGAAAATACGTTAGAACGAGTGTGTTAGTCGAGAGGTGTGATAAACTCGACTAAGTTGTGAACATTGAATGGTTGTTATTGTGCAAATGTATGATTTGGATCTTTGGTTGATTGCATAATTTGGTAGTTAAATTTGTTCATGCAAATCGACCCTAACCCAACTTGAACTAAATAATAAAATTTGAGTTAGATCGTTGGGGGTAAAACCGGTATTCCTTTCTTTCTGCCATATCCTTCCGAAGTTTTATTTCTGCAGCTGCACGATATCTTTCTCATAAACTTCGTTTGTTGCAATCAGATGGTGAACACCAGGCGCACCGGTTCCGGTTCTGACCCGCAGGAGCAGAACAACCAGGGTACCGGTCAGCCGTTACCGATGCCGCCACCACTGACCCCAGAGCAGTTCTTCCAGCTCCAGATGCAGATGATGGTGACCCTGAACAATACCGTTCAGGCTCTGCAGCACATCCACGCTCAGCCACCGCCTCCACTGCCGCCTCAGCCCCGTGATCGGTGTGCGGATTTCCTGAGAGGTCATCCTCCGACCTTCTCTCACGCCACGGACCCACTCCAGGCGGACGACTGGCTTCGTTCGGTGGAGCGCCAGTTGGTTGTTGCGCAGTGCGACGACCGTGAGCGAGTTCTGTACGCAGCAGGGCAGCTGCGAGGTTCCGCTCTCGACTGGTGGGAGTCCTACCCGGCTCAGGACCGCGACTCTCTCACCTGGGTCCAGTTCCGTGAGCGCTTCAGGAACCATCATATCCCTGAGGGCATAATGAAGATGAAGCAGAAGGAGTTCCGTGCTCTTAAGCAGGTAAATTTGAATGGAATCCCCTGCAGTTTCTTTTGAGCTTCGATCTATCCTTGATCTCTTTCGTGAGCCTGACCCATTGAGCGATTTCTATCCTTGTTATCTGTGTTGTCATTTCAGGGATCTATGACGGTGACGGAGTACCGTGACCGTTTCCTTCAGCTTGCCCGCTATGCCCCTACTAACGTCGCTCGTGATAGCGATAAGCAGGAGTATTTCAAGGAGGGACTGGATGATCACATCCAGTATGCGCTGCTGAACCACCGCTTCGACAACTTCAACTAGCTGGTTGATGCTGCCCTCAACACCGAGCGTAAGCACCGGGAGATTGAGGATAAGAAGAGGAAGATGGCTCCATCCTCTTCGGCCAGCAACACTCGTCCCCGATATCAGCATCCACCTCAGCAGCAGCAGAGGCCGCCCCAGCAGTACCAGCAGCGGCAGCAGTACCCGCCTCGTCCTCAGCAGCAGCAGCAGGCGGGACCGGGTCAGAGGCTTCCAGCGCCTCCGGCTCCACCAGCTCAGAGGCAGGGAGCGCCCACTCCTCCTCCTGGGCAGCAGGCCGCTGCATTTCCACGAGTGTGCTTCCACTGCGGCGAGCCGGGGCACTACGCCAACGTCTGCCCTTGGAAGGCGCAGGCAGGACAGCAGGGGCGTGCAGCTCAGCCCAAGGCCCCAGCTCAGGGCAGGGTGAACCACGTGACGGCCGAGTCAGCGGCCGAGGCTCCTAATGTGGTTATTGGTACGTTCATGGTCAACACCCATCCTGCTACAGTGCTTTTTGATACTGGTGCTACGCATTCTTTCATCACCCAGTCTTTTGTTGAGCATCATGGCATTCCTACTAGCACGTTAAAGAGGTGCCTGTTAGTATCTTCACCGGGAGGGCAGTTGAGGTCTCATGTCTTCTGTCCCAGAGTCAGTGTGGCCGTAAGGGGGGTAGATTTCAGTACGAATCTGATGGTGCTAGACACCAAGGGCATTGATGTGATCCTCGGGATGGAGACTCTTGCTAAGTGGGGAGTCCGGATAGATTGTGCTTAGAGGATTGTTCTTCTGTCAGCACCGGATGGTCAGGAGGTCACTGTTGGAGCTACAGAGCCTTCTGGATTTCTTCATCAGATGGAGGCTAGACCCACGGATGGTATTCGCGTGGTGTCTGAATTCCCGGATGTCTTTCCGGATGATTTGCCAGGTATGCCGCCTGATCGCGACATTGAGTTTTCTATTGATCTCTTGCCTGGCACAGCTCCTATTGCTAAGCGGCCCTATCGTATGGCACCCGTTGAGCATGAGGAAGTTAAGAAGACCATCGACGAGTTGCTAGCCAAGGGCTATATCCGTCGCAGTTTCTCTCCTTGGGCTTTTCCTGTCTTACTCGTAGAGAAGAAGGATGGTGCGAAGAGAATATGCGTCGATTATTGGGATCTGAATGCAGTCACCATCAAGAACAAGCATCCATTGCCTCGTATTGAGGATCTCTTTGATCAGCTTCAGGGTGCTTGTGTATTCTCGAAGATTGATCTGCGTTCTGGGTATCATCAGCTGAAGATTCGTTCTGAGGATATTCCAAAGACGGCATTCACTTGCAAGTATGGGCTATACGAGTATATGGTCATGTCCTTTGGCTTGACTAATGCTCCGGCTTTCTTCATGCATCTGATGAACAAGGTTTTCATGGATTATCTGGACACCTTTGTGGTGATATTCATTGATGATATCCTGATATATTCCAAGTCAGAAGCAGAGCATGAAAAGCATCTGTGGCTTGTGTTGCAGAGGCTCAGAGAGCACAAGCTGTATGCCAAGCTCAGCAAGTGCGAATTCTGGATTGACGAGGTTCCATTCCTCGGTCATGTTATCTCCAAGGGAGGTATTGCTGTGGACCCCGGAAAGGTGAAGGATGTGCTTGACTGGATTGTCCCGCAGACAGTGAAGGGAGTCCGCTCTTTTCTGGCTTAGCGGGTTATTATCGGAGGTTCATTGAGAATTTCTCCAAGATTGCGAAGCCTTTGACTTCCTTGCTAGAGAAGGGTGTGGATTTCTCTTGGACTAATGAGCGTCAGAAGGTCTTCGAGGAGCTGAAGAAGAGGTTGACTACGGCGCCAGTCCTTACCCTGCCAGACCAGAGCAAGAAGTTCACAATATATTGTGATGCTTCGAGGGATGGTCTTGGTTGCGTTCTGATGCAGGAAGGCAGAGTTATAGCTTATGCTTCACGGCAGTTGCGCCGGCACGAGCTAAATTATCCCACCCATGATCTGGAGTTAGCTGCAGTTGTGCATGCTCTGAAGATATGGAGGCATTACTTGTTTGGGCAGAGGTGTGACATTTACACCGATCACAAGAGCCTCAAGTATATTTTCACTCAGAGTGAGCTGAACATGCGGCAGCGAAGATGGCTAGAGTTGGTCAAGGATTACGACCTGGAGATTCATTATCATCCGGGCAAGGCTAATGTTGTAGCAGATGCTCTGAGCAGGAAGAGCTATGTTAACATGGCCGTGGCTTTTCAGATGCCTCAGGAGTTATGCGAGGAGTTTGAGCAGTTGAGTCTGGGTTTCTTGCATCACACCTCGGGTACATCGTTCGAGGCAGAACCTACTCTAGAGGCAGAGATCAGGCAGCATCAGAAGGATGATAAGAAGCTACAGGAGATTCGTGAGTTGCTCAAGATTGGCAAAGCACCCCATTTCAGGGAGGATGATCAGGGTACCTTGTGGTACAAGGGTCGTATATGTGTGCCGGAGGTGAATGACCTCAGAAAGTTGATCCTGAGTGAGGCTCATGATACGGCATATTCTATTCATCCAGGCAGCACAAAGATGTATTATGACCTGAAGGAACGATTCTGGTGGTATGGAATGAAGCGTTCCGTTGCAGAGTACGTGGCTATCTGTGACACTTGTCAGCGTGTCAAGGCAGAGCATCAGAGGCCAGCAGAGTTATTGCAGCCGTTGAAGATTCCAGAGTGGAAATGGGAGGAGATCACTATGGATTTCATCGTTGGCTTGCCTCGTACTCAGAAAGGGTACAACTCCATATGGGTAGTAGTGGATCGGTTGACGAAGGTTGCTCACTTCATTCCGGTGAACACTACCTACTCCGGTGCTAGACTTGCAGAGTTGTACATCTCCAGGATTGTCTGTCTGCATGGTGTTCCTAAGAAGATCATATCTGACCGAGGATCTCAGTTCACTTCACGGTTCTGGGAGCAGTTGCATGATTCGTTGGATACGAAGCTGCGCTTCAGTACTGCTTATCATCCTCAGACAGATGGGCAGACAGAAAGGACCAACCAAGTGTTGGAGGATATGCTTCGGGCCTGTGCTATTCAGTATGGTACCAGCTGGGATAAATGCCTGCCGTACGCAGAGTTTTCGTATAACAACAGTTATCGGGCCTGTGCTATTCAGTATGGTACCAGCTGGGATAAATGCCTGCCGTACGCAGAGTTTTCGTATAACAACAGTTATCAGGCCAGTCTGAAGAAGTCTCCTTTCGAGGCCCTGTATGGTCGAAAGTGCAGGACTCCGTTGTATTGGGATCAGATTGGCGAGAGGTAGGTATTTGGTCCGGATATTGTCGAAGAGGCAGAACAGTTGGTACAGCAGGTGCGAGAGAATCTGAGGGTCGCTCAGACTCGTCAGAAGAGCTATGCGGATGTTCGTCGTCGAGATCTGACCTTTGCAGTGGGTGATCATGTGTACCTGAAGGTCTCGCCTATGAGAGGAATCCGCAGGTTTAATGTAAGAGGGAAGCTAGCTCCTCGATACATTGGTCCGTTCAAGGTGTTGGAACGGAAAGGTGAGGTGGCATATCGTTTGGAGTTGCCTCTCAATCTCTCAGGAGTGCACGATGTGTTCCATGTGTCTCAGCTGAAGAAGTGCTTGAGGGTGCCAGAAGAGCAAGCACCGATAGAAGGGTTGGATGTGCAGGAGGATCTGACCTACATCGAGCATCCGGTGAAGATTTTGGAGATATCCGAGAGAGTTACCAGAAACAAGAAGATCAAGATGTGCCGTGTTCAGTGGAGTCACCACACGGAGGATGAGGCTACTTGGGAGCGAGAAGATGAGCTGAGAAAGACATATCCCAATCTCTTTGCTAGCTAGCCTATTCGAATCTCGGGACGAGATTCCTGTAAGGGGGTAGGTTTGTAACACCCTAAGGTATTCTTCCCCAATTTTAATGAATTTATGTTGGCCTTAAATAAATTCTCCAGCGTTTTCCAGTTTATCTTGCATTTAAAGTAATCCTATAACACAAGAAAATAAAATTAACTATAAGATCAACTTGCTTGTGCATTCATGCTGGTGCATTGTTTTATTTGTGCTGGGTTTGAATTCAAATTTGTTTGAATTCAAATGGCTTTGTTTGAATGGTTAGAGTAAAGAAAAAGAAAAGGGAAAGGAGAAGGAATAAAAGAAGGCAGCCCAAACCTTCCCCTTGGCCCGGCCTAGCTCCCCCTCTCCCTCTCTCCCTCACGGGCTTCTCTTCCCCTGGCCCATTTCCTCCCTCGGGCCCTCTCTCTTCTTTCCCCTAATTTCCCCCGCGTGGGCCGCACGCTGGCCCGTTTTCCCCAGCCCGACCACCCCACGCGCCCTTCCTCTCTTCTCTCTCTGACGAGGTGGCCCCACAAGTCAGCTCCTCCCCCTCCTTCCTTTCCCCCTCCCCTGTTCTCCCCCACCGGCCGGCCGCTCAGCCACTGGCCGTGGCCCCTCCCCGCCGCGCCTCTGGGCCCTTTCCCGAGCCGCACGCCGAACCCATTCCCCCACCTGGACCCTTCTAGAAACCCGGCCGCGATCGGATGTGGGTGAACCGCAACGACCGCGAAGGGTACGGGATCCGTTGCCGCGATCCGCACGCCGAGGCTGCCAACCCCTCGCCCTTCTTAGCCGCAGCTCTCGCGCGCTCCTCCTCAGCCGCATCCACCTCTCCCACTTTTCCCCGTGGCCTTGCGCCGCTGCACCGCCCTCGGATTGGAGCCGCCGCCACCGACCGAGCTTCTGCGCCACCGCGACACCACACCGGCGCCCTCGATCCCCAGCCTCCAACCACTGTCGCAGCACCCCGGAGTGGTAAGGAGCACGCCGCGCCCGTTCTTGTCTCTTTTTCCCCTCTGCGTGTGCGCATCCTCCTTGCAGCCGTGAAACCGAGCCGCGTTGCCGCGGGGAGCACCTACCCGAGCCCCAATTCGCCGCACTGATCACCCAGAGGCATTGCACATGCAGCCAGCATCCTCCCAGCCTTGACATCATCCCGGATGAAGGCCGGACGGCCAAGATCGGCAATCGCCGGCGTAGTGCCGCCGCGGGAGCCGAACTCCGGCGACCAGCGCCGCCGCCCGAGCGCCAATCGCCCCAGCCATCCGATCCAGAACAAACGCCCACGATTAGATCAAGCCAGGGTAGGTCTGAGCTGTGCGATCGAGATCCAAGGGATCCAAGCGGCGCGTACCGGTTCGGGGTAGGAGTGGATCAGAGCCGTCAGATGTAGAACGGGCGATCTGGATTAGATCCATTTAGGTATAGGTCGTGAGCGTCGGATCTGGATCCGACGGGTGAGAGTCGTGCGTACCCCTTCGTGAGACCGATCTAATCCGAGCCATCAGATCATGATCCAACGATCCAGATTAAAACCTACCGGTTCGGCTTGGCAGTCTTGCTAAAGAGCCCCTGTCTTTTGGAGTAAACAACCCGCGGTCCACCTTAGTTCAAAAGTAATTGCAGTTCGGTCCTGTTTTACCCGTTTAGGCCCCTGAGCTTTCCAGTTTTTGAACCCGCCGTCCATGCCGTGAGTTTTAGCGCGTTAGACCTCGAGTCTATGCTTTAATTACGTTTAGGTCCCCAGTTTTCGCACAGAACCCCCTGGAAGTTAGGTTTTTCTTACAAATAGGTCCCTGGATCTTGTTTTAAGCGTAGTTTTCGCGTTTTAGCTCCGTTTTAGGTGTTCTTTATATCCACACGATCGTTGTAATGCGTAAAATAGTTCTAGGCCAGTTTTATGTGCTGTTCTATTGTATTGGTGTACTGTTTCTTGGTCCTTTTGTTAGTTGTGCTAGGTTAGTTGTGGGTTGCATTTTGGTTAGTTGTGCTAGGTTGCTGCGCTATAACATATCTTGGTCCTTTTTAATTAATTTGATTAATGGTCTTATGCAACTTAATCCTGAGAGTGGCCCTCTATGCTGTGTGCTTGAGTGGTTCACGTCTCCTTAAAATATGTTTTTGTTAGAAACATGGTTTAGGGGGCTAGCACGGTGCTTAGTGCTTGGTTGGCCACTCTCCATAAGGACCGGTTCATAGAGCGACAACCTGGGACAACCGCGCAACCACAAGACTGGAATGGTACGGTCTTGACTTACTAATTAGGTCATTTTGGTTTGGGAGTAACTTACCTGCGTGGGCAAGAGGGGTGGTAAGCTTCAATGGTCCCTGCTCCTCCGGCTTGGTCTGTGCTGTGTGTCTTGTACCCCCGGAGGTGGGCCCCATCATCGCTGATCCAGAATCCTTAGCAGTTACACCTTACCAATGTGATCCTTTGTAACGGTCTCGTAGTGTGCTTGCTAGCCATCTCACCTAAGGAAGTGTGATGATCAACTAGCGTAGCTCACGACTTGTGGGTAAAGTTGTGCAACCTCTCGAGAGTGTAAAACTGATATATCAGCTGTGCTCACAGTCATGAGCGGCCCAGATCCTCCTTTTGATTAGTGGGGTTATCAACCTTTGATTAGGGAGATTCCCCGGGTGGTTGTGGTTTGGTTGGTTCTCAGTAGTTCTTAATTATTATTGATTAATTTCTTATGCAATATGGGTTTATGGTAATTCATCCACTTATAGTAAATAGTTTTAATAAAATTTGCCAAGATTAAAAGCTAATGCAGTGGAGTCAGCTAACCCTAGAGCCTCATACTCGTGTTATACTTGTTGAGTACGAGTTTGTACTCACACTTGCCTCTCTACTTTTCTGTTCTACTTCGGATATCTTCGACTGCTGCTCAGTGCCCGGCAACGTGGAGGACTACGTCAGTGGCTTCGACGACTTTTAGGCGTTTGTCTCCCAGTCGACGTCCCTGTGGTGCCCAGCTCTTCATGTATTCATTTTACGCTTCCGCATTTCCTTGAACTGATTCTTGATTCAGTTGTAATAAAGATATTCATTTTATAATTTATACGCTTTTATTCGTGGTATGTGTTGTGATATCTTGATAATCTGTTGTATATATGTGTGACTTGATCCTGGCGCATATATGATTGCTCGATTTATGTTCTTATAAATCGGGTGTGACACTTCAAGATGAAGCTTTGGAAGAAGTCGAAGACTGCTTCGAAAGTACTCGATAAGCCTGCAATACTCAGCTACGAAGAGCTCGGCGGCTTGTCAGACCCGGGGCCACCGGGCTGGGCACGTTACGAAGTTTAAGAGATTGAGCCCGTCTTATCTCTTATTCATTTTGTTTATCTCTTGTTTATCCCATTTAAATAGGAGGTAGAGCTAACCAACACGGAGAGGATCTACTCGAGATGTGTTCTGGTGTGATCCCTCGACCGGAGTTGTTAGCATCTTTGTAACTCTGACCTCTCGGAGATATAAGGGAGGTCAGGGACCCCCCTCAAAACAGAAGATCATTAGGTCATTCTACATAAAAGGCAATACAAACCATACAGGACGTAGGGTGTTATGCTCCGTGCGGCCCGAACCTGTCTAAGTCTTGTGTGCCTTGCACCTTTGAGTTCCTGATCTCGGCGTCTCCTCACCCAAAACTTACCACCTTGGGCATATCCCTCGTGGGCAACCGGTTAAACACCGACAACTTCAACTGTTCGCCTCGTGGAGAAATAAATAGGACTCCAGCGCCACCACCGTCGAGCTTGAGAGATCCATCGAAGTACATTGTCCAATGCTCTGGCTTGTCGACTGGAGTTGGAATTTGATTCTCTCTTCACTCAGCCATAAAATCGACTAGAGCTTGGGACTTGATTGCAGTGCGTGGCTTGAAGTCTATAGACAAAGCCCCCAGTTCCACTGCCCACATTGATTTACGCCCCGTAGCATCTTGATTACGGAGAATATCCGCCAACGGAAAATCCGTAATCACAGTGATCTTGTACTCGTCGAAATAATGGCGCAGCTTTCTTGATGCAATCAAAAGTGCATATAAAAGCTTCTGGACTACCGGATATCGTACCTTAGATTCGGAGAGTACTTCACTGATGAAATATACAGGCCTCTGCACTCCAAATGCTGCACTCCAAATGCATGGCCTTCTTCGCCTCGCTCGACTACAATAGCACTGCTGACAACATGAGTTGTTGCTGCGATGTAGAGTAGCAGATCTTCGCCCGGCAGTGGTGCTGGAAAGATTGGCGGAGACTGAAGGTGATGTTTCAGATCTTGCAGGGCCCGCTCGGCCTCCTCCATCCATTGGAACCCTTCTTGGCGTTTCAAGAGCTTGAAGAAGGGTAGTCCTCTCTCCCCGAGTCGGGAGATGAACCTGTTCAGGGCTGCCATACATCCTGTTAGCTTCTGCACATCTTTGATTGTGGCTGAAGCCTCCATATCAGTGATGGCCGTGATCTTCACAGGATTGGCTTCAATTCCCCAGTTGCTGACGATGAACCCGAGCAATTTCCCTGATGGTACTCCGAAAACACATTTGGTTGGGTTGAGCTTCCACCGAAATCTGCGCAAGCTGCTGAACGTTTCTTTCAAGTCTACAATCAAGTCGTCGGAATTTCTGGTCTTGATGACCACGTCATCCACGTAGGCTTCAACGTTCCAATGCAACTGATTAGCAAAGCACATCTGGATCGCGCGCTGATAGGTAGCTCCTACATTTTTCAACCCGAAGGACATATTTTTGTAAGCATATGTCCCGTACGGGGTGATGAATGCGGTCTTGATTTGATCTTCCTCCTTGAGCGCAATCTGGTGATAACTTGAATAACAATCAAGGAAACAGAGGAGCACACATCCCGCCGTCGAGTTGACGACTTGATCTGTGATAGTTCGTGTATTTGTAATGTTAGACTTATATTTTGATAGTGTGAAGTGTATGCTTGTTAGTGTAAAACTTTTGTGTGTTTGTGTGAAGTTCTTGAAAATCTTAAGTAAAAAGGGTATTTTCGTAATTATGGAAAAACTAGGGTTGTTCTTGCAAAATGTAATTTGATAAGAGGTAACCTCAAATTAAGTAAAGGGTAGTTTGGTAAATATATTTTACTCTATGTCTTGTAAAAATATATATTTACCCAACAGTTGCATTAGAAATGTAGGAGTTAAATTGTGTAAAAATTTGTGTAAAATTGAGGAAATAAGGGTATTTATGAAATTTTATAAAAGAACAAGTCCTTTTATGCAAAATAGGTGATTCACAAAAGTAACTTTCCAAAATTACTAGAAGTAAAAAGGTAATAATATCAGCAATCATGATTTACTTAGCAATTTGCGAATAAACCCAAGGTTATATATAATTTACACTAACAATGACAAGATTTTATAAAATTCAAGTTTAGTCCAAGTCTTAAAATAAAACTTCATATTTTGAGTTTTGGAGATCAAACCCTAAAACAAAGTTGTAGAGTTCGAAAAGTTGTACAACTTTCATTTTGATCACATTTATGTTTGAGCCCTAGAACAGTAGTTAAATTTGTTTTTACCAAGAGGTCCCTGTAGATTTCTAAAATTACAAACCAGTCCTTGGGAAATCCCCTTTTTCTTCCTCCTCTGGCGCCGCTCTATCCTCTGCTCCGCAGGCACCGCTGTTCCACCGCCCTCGCCACCTCCTGCTGCCAAATTACCACGCGTCACTACCCCTCAGCTGCTCCTCTGGCGCCTTATCTCTTTTCCCACCGGCGGCCGTTCGGTCAAATTCTACTTTCCCCTTCCTCCTCTTCCTCACCGGCAGCACATTTTTCTCTGCTCCACCCTTGTCCACCGACTGGTCCTCTCCCTCCTGCTCCTTTCCCTCTCTCCTTCTGCCCAAGTCCCAGCGGCACAAGTCCAGGCGCCGGGCGCGCGCAGCAGGGCGAGCGGGCCAGGCGCTGGTGCGGCGTCAGGTCGGGGCGGCGGCCGGCCCAGGCAGCCGCGGGCGCCAGCGCAGGCGGCCCCACGCGGGGCGCGCGCGGCGCGGCTGCGCGGCGGCTCGGCGAGTGTGGGCCGCGGCAGGTGCTGGCGGACCCGAGTGATGAGAGTGCAGGCACGTGCAGGAAGGCGGCTCGGTGCGGATTTGAGCGTAGCAGGCGCCGAGCGAACGAGCACGCATGGGCTCGGGTGGCTCGACGCAGGAGGCGGGCGCGTTGGGGCACTGCATCAGGCGACGGCGCAGGGACCAGTAGGTGCGGTTGGTGGCGGCATAGGAGTGGGCCGAGGCTGCAACGGCTCGGGTGCGGGGCGCTGGCTTGCGGGCGAGCAGGAAGCGGTGCTGGGCGGCAGCATTGGGCGGTCAGGCGCGCAGACAACAGCGGTTTGGCGCGGTGGGGGAGCAGCGGTGCGCATGGCCGGAGCAGCTCGCGTTCCTGAGCTCCATTTTTTCCCAAACGTTTCCTCTGTTCCAATTGCAGATGAAGGACCTCGTGCAACAATTAAGACAAGGTCAGGGTGTTTTCTGCAAAGCCTAGACTCATATAAACAGTGTAGTTCGAGGACCTGTGTGTAAAGGTGTTTATTGTTTTATGTGAAGTGATGTGCTGAACTTTGAAAATCCCTAGAAAATCGTAGAAAATTCAAAAAAATATAAAACCAGTTGTACTTGAATCTTCATTTCAAATTCTATCACTTTTGTTTTATGACCATGCTGTGAAAATAGATAGTTTGTACTGTATTAAGAATAGAAGTGGATGGGTGTTCATTATTTCATGTGAGTGATATTCTTAACTTGTAAATTCAATAGAGAAGTGTAGGAAATTCTAAAAATTGCAAAACCAGTTTTGTTAGAAACTAGATTTTGAGATCTACAACTTCTATTAAGTGAGTTTGATATGAAACCAAATAGTTTAGAATCTATATTAAATCTAAGATAAGAGAGAGTGTAAAATTCATAGCTCCTACGTATTAACTATGTAGATCATGATTTTTGTTATACAATTTTTATAGGTTAAGTATGAATTGATGTGGAATTTTCAAACCTAATTTTGTTTTGTAACTTAAATTCTTTTAAGTTAATTAATTCAATTTGTTTATAGAAGGAATAGCTAAGCTATGTTCAGTCATGTTTGCTTATTATTACAATGTGTTTTCTTGTGTCGCTTGTTTAAATCTTAATTAGACTTGTTGTGCAACTTTAAATAAGGTCTAATTCGACGTGAAATGTTTGAATTGTTTTTAGCCTACTGTTTATATGACACTAAACTTATTAGCTATTGGTAGCCAAAGTTCTTGCCATAGATTGACTAAAGATAAATTGTGCACCATGGCTGATGTATTTGCTGCCCCTATGGCAGACTTTTTGTGATGATTGATTAACCTTTTATTCATATGGATGCTCATGCCTTTACTTCAGTCTTGATTGCAATATTGTTAGAGCCCCTTTCCTATGTAAAGGTCCTAGTTTACCTCGTGTATCGACTACTTAGTTAATATACCTTTGTAACTAGGCTTAGCAATCGGCTACTAGTTCAGCTGATTTTCGATAGGCGTGACCCTAACGGCCATAAGCCCCTTGACTTCTTCCATACCGGCAAAAGCCCCTCGGCCCGATGTTTACCACCCTATCGGTCCGATCCAATGTTAGTGCCCTAATTGACCCAGTCCAATCTAGACAACCGCGTTGGCTATACGTCAATCGGTTGTTTTGTTGGTAAAATCGAACCAGTCAAACACTAATTACTTCGGTTAACACTCTAGTCAAGAGTCGGATAGGCACATTCAATAGAGAACGTATTTATCAGCTAAGCACAGTCAGTACAGCAAAGGGAATCGGCTGACAGCCGATTCACACCAGATCGGCCAGATCCGATCAACACTGTAGACAGCCTTCTGAAATAGTCAATACGCACACAATCGGCAGCCGATGCCGATGCCCTGTAGATTATGGCTAGCCGATGGCCACACCTATCGACTAGGTACTCTGTCGAATTAAAGTGTGAATCGGCGAGGTGTGAACCTTTGTTAAGTAACCGATTTATCTAAGTTTTCACGCTAGATCTTAGGATTCTTGCTTTAGGCTAATCCAAGCTGATTTCAGTTGTTTCCCATAACGGTCAAATATGGCCGGTCAATCCTTAGTTTTCCCATCCTTGTTCACACACTATTATCAGTTGATTTATCGGCTGGGAGATCGGCTATATGTTTGCCGGTTACATACCTCAACCACATCCTCTTTAGTCTAATTCCGCACTTATAGTCTCACTAACCTAGTTTAATATTAGTATTCTGTTACATCTAAATCTTGAAATAGGTCTAACTTAGATAACCCAATCGGCTGTACGGCACTCAGTTGTTGTGTTAACGTAATCCAGCCGATGCAACCACACCTAGTTACCTAGGATAATACTTAAACACATCTTAGTTAAGACACAATTACTTTAGGAAACATCCCTCTACTAAAGTGATCGATGTTTTCATCGATCAATTAGAAAACTAGTACACCTGTCAATCTGCTACCCAGACCAAAGTACACAACCTTGGATCAGTAAGATCGCACAGTAGACTCGTCTCTGTTAGGCCTGACCAAAGCACGTCTATCGGCTAAACCTAATGCATCCTCATCGGTTAAGGTCAAGATCTATACACCAACTAATTAAATAACTGAACATGCTACTTAATGAAGTTAGTATAGATGTTTAGGGTAAACCCCCTGTTGCCTAACGAGACTAGTTAGTTTAGTTAATACTCGATAAATGACTGCCCAGCACAGGGTAGTTAGGTTGTTTGTCGAAATGTAATGTTCTTTTATTTGGATTGCAACTATATTGTGAATTGAAATAAAAGTGTATGCATTCATTGAACTCCATCTTGCATATCATATAGACTCGACCACTCTCGCCGACGGAAATTACCAACTAATCCCGGAACCAGAAGGAAGTTATTCTGAAGACCCCAGGAACTTCGTCGCGGGATTATCTGAAGCCCCGAACCAAAGTTCGGAAGATATTGACTTACTGACTTCAGACCCACCAATAAAGGCAAGCCCCGGACATAACCTACTATTTTAATTACACTGCACTTTATATCTATTTACATATTCTATGCATTAAGTTCTTAGGTATTGCTTGAAACCCTAGTTGCATTTTCCTAGGAACCGATGTATTGAATACTAGTATTTGAGTCCGGCTAGCTGCTATGCTAATAAGGCCGGTAGAAGTCGGGTGATTTCCTGTCACTCGCGCGATATAGGAGTTGTAATGTTTACATTCCTGTTATCACTATAAGGATGCCGGACGGGAGTTTTGTGAGGTGTCATGGTTGAGATGATACCCCGTCTGTGTTGTTGAATTTGATAAGGTCGCGGTGTGTGCCGATCGGGGTTAAGCGTTTGAAAGTACTAACCACATGCCGTGAGTTATGGGTAAGCGGTAAGCCTAGTAGCCAATCGGCCCGAGGAGTGGACATACCTCCCACCACTCGATTTGCTTCTTCTGGTTACTTATGTTCGACTGAGGAAATACGTGTTGCAAGGGCAACCAGGAATACGGGTTTTGTAGTCGCGCTACAGACGTATGTCCTGCACGAGTGATGTGCGTATGTTCCTGCAGTCGCTTGTGGTGGACCTGTCCACGAGTCGGAATGAAAAGCAAACGGTTGCTTCGGAATGACCCTGTGGTGTTCCAAGCGTGTGTGTTAGGTTTACCTTGCAAGGTTAAATTCGATTCGAATCGTCCGCCTCTCACGATGATTGAGACTACTTAATCCCTTTATCACACAGAGTAACAAGAGCAACTATAAGATGGGTAATACTGATGGTTGAGATTAAGAGCTCTACCTTGCTTGCTTAGTTATAGGTGCTTATCTAGAATGGATAATCACATAGAACTTGAAAGCTAAAAATTGAAAATAAGGATCTACTCTTAGTTGCTTTTCAGCTGAAACTAAACCCAGAGCTGTTATAAGCCTTCATGAGTCTAGTTATGGGCTAAGTATACCCATTTCCGGGTAAGCCTTGCTGAGTATTAGTATACTCAGCCTTGCTAGCTTTATGTTTTTCAGGTAAAGCCTTTGAAGACCCTACTCTTCCCTTGCCTTGGCCCTGTGCTCTTCCAGAAGGTTGGTCCGTGGAATGGGATCCGTCCTCGGCCAACATTGATGATACCGAGCGATGTCGTGCCCGGGCTTAGCATGACATCTGCCTTAACGATGTATTGTAATCGTCGCGTATGTTTTCCGCTGCTAAAAACCATAGATTTAACTGTTTGTAATCTTTTCTCTAGATTTGAAACTTCATACTTCATTTGGAAACTCTTATAATGTATTTCCTTGTGATGTAAAATATGATGGTGACTGTATCTCTGGACTCACCTTCGTGTGAGGTAACCTTATTTGATCCTGTGTATCGGTGGTTTATCGGGACGTTACCCGACAGGCCAAGGGATTATACCGTTTGAAGTACGTCGGAGCCCTCTGGGATGGACTCGCGTACTTGAGCCGGTATAATTCAGGTTGGTTCTGCCACAGCTGGTATCAGAGCTATAAGGTTACCCAGAGATACAGTTTACCTTAAAAATATTTTCAGTATAAAAGTTTGACCAACAAAATATTTGGCAAAACTACGTTGGATTCGTTAAGGATTATGTATAGTACGTAAAGCCCTAGGGTAATGTTTATAAGGGAAATAGAGGTGGCTATATATATGTATATAATCCTAACTACCAGCATTACTTTTCAGTCAAAACTTAAATTCATGCACAACCCAACTTTACTTTTTGTAACGACATTTTCGATGGTAAGGTAAGAAGGTAAGGATCCTCAGCCAACTGAGGGAGCTTGGCCTTCCCGTCGGTGATGCGAACCGAACGCTGTTTCTCAAGCAGTGGCCTACTTGAGATACTGCCAATGTACCAACCTCGGTTGACTACATTGGGAGTATATGGTTTGGCGCAGGGTATGGCGATCGCAGTTCATACCCCCGCATTTTGCGGTATTCCCCGTGAATACGTTATCTCGATAACGTATGTTAACGTTGTCTGTACGGCGGTAATTGTACAGATGCTGTTTCTATAGTGAACAGTAATGTTTGGGGACGCTTTCATGACATGCTGGCATGAAAGGTTCAATATATACATCTTGTAGTTTTCTGCAGGTACACTAACCACGATTCCGAAACTAGGACGGATAGGGTTTATCGACTAGTTAATAGTGAGAGACGTATTTATATTATGCCACCGAAACTGACCACGTAAGTCCGAAGATATTCGGCAGTTGTTTTTGGTTTGTGAGGACGTGTAGAACGTGCATGCATCCTGACATCTTGGATTGACTTGATTGTCTTGTTTGTTACGTTGTTGTACTGAAATATGTGCTTGTATCTGAATGCCTGTTTGACTTTGTGTGGTAGGAGCCAACGTAAACTGCTAGGCTAACCTAGAGTGAGAAGGTCTTTTGTGAATCAAGTGAATTGGGTTATGTTTGAACCCTATCACTGATCCTAGCTTGACCGCTAAATCCAACCTTTGATCTTGCTTTGAATCTGTTTTAGCAGAAGCATTGAACTTCTTCTTTGATGGTTAAACCTTGATAACTATCATCAAATCCTTCAATCCATCATCTAGTGATCTATCTATCCTCTCCTGATGTTGTACCGTATCTTGTTGGCTATTCCAGTTGCAACATCTGAACGTTGCACCTTCAAATTTTTGCTCAGATGATTTTGGATAAATTAAAAAGATGTATGACCATAATTACTTTCTGAATACAATCCTCCCGGCAAAAGTCATGCATCATAATAAAGGCCATCTCTAGATAGTGCATGGTGTTGCATCATCGTCGAAAATCCGTAGGCTAACTTACGAATGTGCTTCCAATACAACCTCGGGTTATCTTAGGTTTCTTAAGATCTATCTTATTGCTGTTGGCACTACAGGGTTGCTATTCCTCTCTTGTGGTGGTGTTTAATCACATGACCATGATGCCGTGACGGAACCTAAGGCCTCATGTGTGCTGCAGCCACATGATTGAGCCATTAGGAGCGCACTGGCGACTCGGTATATGTGACGTAACCCCACTGCAAACTTTTTCTGTGCAACCTTATTAGTGTCCTAACTTTTGATCCTTGCCCAAGGATATAGACCTACCCAAGTGTTAGTTACGAGAGAACGGTTGTAAGACGCGAATCATATGCATCATACTTCCTGCATTTCATATGTGCATACATTACAAGTATCATCATCCTTGCATCATAAGGTATGCATCATTTGGTCAGCATCATGATAATTGCATTGTGTCTTATACATCATCTTGATTGTGCATTGAATCCTCCATCCTCGTATTGCATCATCATTGCAATCATGCATCTCAACAGTGCATCACGATCAGAGTTAGAGCATTTTGTCATTATCCCTTGATTGCATCGGTCTAAATAGGTATGTTTTGCAATCAACATCATTCAACTTATTTAGATAATAAACTCTGAGCAGAAATATTTCAAACATCACTTATCAATCTCTCGTATTATCCTCACTTGCTATCCATGAGCTTTGTGATGAATGTTGCCGACATTTATCATCATCATGTGATGATCTTAGCTTTGCGAGAACTCAATCATCTTGTTCTCTCCGATCTTGCCAAACTTATCTATGTACTAGTTATTCTTGCTCTTGCTACACTCATCTTATCATACTCCAACGACCTTTACTTCTCTGGTGTGTTTGCTTCCTGTCGCATTTGATAGGTGATTTGCTTTTCTTCCCTTAAGAGTCTTTTCGTCCGAATCTCGGGACGAGATTCTTTTTAGGGGGGAAGGCTGTGATAGTTCGTGTATTTGTAATGTTAGACTTATATTTTGATAGTGTGAAGTGTATGCTTGTTAGTGTAAAACTTTTGTGTGTTTGTGTGAAGTTCTTGAAAATCTTAAGTAAAAAGGGTATTTTCGTAATTATGGAAAAACTAGGGTTGTTCTTGCAAAATGTAATTTGATAAGAGGTAACCTCAAATTAAGTAAAGGGTAGTTTGGTAAATATATTTTACTCTATGTCTTGTAAAAATATATATTTACCCAACAGTTGCATTAGAAATGTAGGAGTTAAATTGTGTAAAAATTTGTGTAAAATTGAGGAAATAAGGGTATTTATGAAATTTTATAAAAGAACAAGTCCTTTTATGCAAAATAGGTGATTCACAAAAGTAACTTTCCAAAATTACTAGAAGTAAAAAGGTAATAATATCAGCAATCATGATTTACTTAGCAATTTGCGAATAAACCCAAGGTTATATATAATTTACACTAACAATGACAAGATTTTATAAAATTCAAGTTTAGTCCAAGTCTTAAAATAAAACTTCATATTTTGAGTTTTGGAGATCAAACCCTAAAACAAAGTTGTAGAGTTCGAAAAGTTGTACAACTTTCATTTTGATCACATTTATGTTTGAGCCCTAGAACAGTAGTTAAATTTGTTTTTACCAAGAGGTCCCTGTAGATTTCTAAAATTACAAACCAGTCCTTGGGAAATCCCCTTTTTCTTCCTCCTCTGGCGCCGCTCTATCCTCTGCTCCGCAGGCACCGCTGTTCCACCGCCCTCGCCACCTCCTGCTGCCAAATTACCACGCGTCACTACCCCTCAGCTGCTCCTCTGGCGCCTTATCTCTTTTCCCACCGGCGGCCGTTCGGTCAAATTCTACTTTCCCCTTCCTCCTCTTCCTCACCGGCAGCACATTTTTCTCTGCTCCACCCTTGTCCACCGACTGGTCCTCTCCCTCCTGCTCCTTTCCCTCTCTCCTTCTGCCCAAGTCCCAGCGGCACAAGTCCAGGCGCCGGGCGCGCGCAGCAGGGCGAGCGGGCCAGGCGCTGGTGCGGCGTCAGGTCGGGGCGGCGGCCGGCCCAGGCAGCCGCGGGCGCCAGCGCAGGCGGCCCCACGCGGGGCGCGCGCGGCGCGGCTGCGCGGCGGCTCGGCGAGTGTGGGCCGCGGCAGGTGCTGGCGGACCCGAGTGATGAGAGTGCAGGCACGTGCAGGAAGGCGGCTCGGTGCGGATTTGAGCGTAGCAGGCGCCGAGCGAACGAGCACGCATGGGCTCGGGTGGCTCGACGCAGGAGGCGGGCGCGTTGGGGCACTGCATCAGGCGACGGCGCAGGGACCAGTAGGTGCGGTTGGTGGCGGCATAGGAGTGGGCCGAGGCTGCAACGGCTCGGGTGCGGGGCGCTGGCTTGCGGGCGAGCAGGAAGCGGTGCTGGGCGGCAGCATTGGGCGGTCAGGCGCGCAGACAACAGCGGTTTGGCGCGGTGGGGGAGCAGCGGTGCGCATGGCCGGAGCAGCTCGCGTTCCTGAGCTCCATTTTTTCCCAAACGTTTCCTCTGTTCCAATTGCAGATGAAGGACCTCGTGCAACAATTAAGACAAGGTCAGGGTGTTTTCTGCAAAGCCTAGACTCATATAAACAGTGTAGTTCGAGGACCTGTGTGTAAAGGTGTTTATTGTTTTATGTGAAGTGATGTGCTGAACTTTGAAAATCCCTAGAAAATCGTAGAAAATTCAAAAAAATATAAAACCAGTTGTACTTGAATCTTCATTTCAAATTCTATCACTTTTGTTTTATGACCATGCTGTGAAAATAGATAGTTTGTACTGTATTAAGAATAGAAGTGGATGGGTGTTCATTATTTCATGTGAGTGATATTCTTAACTTGTAAATTCAATAGAGAAGTGTAGGAAATTCTAAAAATTGCAAAACCAGTTTTGTTAGAAACTAGATTTTGAGATCTACAACTTCTATTAAGTGAGTTTGATATGAAACCAAATAGTTTAGAATCTATATTAAATCTAAGATAAGAGAGAGTGTAAAATTCATAGCTCCTACGTATTAACTATGTAGATCATGATTTTTGTTATACAATTTTTATAGGTTAAGTATGAATTGATGTGGAATTTTCAAACCTAATTTTGTTTTGTAACTTAAATTCTTTTAAGTTAATTAATTCAATTTGTTTATAGAAGGAATAGCTAAGCTATGTTCAGTCATGTTTGCTTATTATTACAATGTGTTTTCTTGTGTCGCTTGTTTAAATCTTAATTAGACTTGTTGTGCAACTTTAAATAAGGTCTAATTCGACGTGAAATGTTTGAATTGTTTTTAGCCTACTGTTTATATGACACTAAACTTATTAGCTATTGGTAGCCAAAGTTCTTGCCATAGATTGACTAAAGATAAATTGTGCACCATGGCTGATGTATTTGCTGCCCCTATGGCAGACTTTTTGTGATGATTGATTAACCTTTTATTCATATGGATGCTCATGCCTTTACTTCAGTCTTGATTGCAATATTGTTAGAGCCCCTTTCCTATGTAAAGGTCCTAGTTTACCTCGTGTATCGACTACTTAGTTAATATACCTTTGTAACTAGGCTTAGCAATCGGCTACTAGTTCAGCTGATTTTCGATAGGCGTGACCCTAACGGCCATAAGCCCCTTGACTTCTTCCATACCGGCAAAAGCCCCTCGGCCCGATGTTTACCACC
This sequence comes from Panicum hallii, assembly GCF_002211085.1. Lineage (NCBI taxonomy): Eukaryota > Viridiplantae > Streptophyta > Magnoliopsida > Poales > Poaceae > Panicum > Panicum hallii. The sequence goes on along the minus strand of NW_020356185.1, from coordinate 55,321 downwards.
CTATCGGTCCGATCCAATGTTAGTGCCCTAATTGACCCAGTCCAATCTAGACAACCGCGTTGGCTATACGTCAATCGGTTGTTTTGTTGGTAAAATCGAACCAGTCAAACACTAATTACTTCGGTTAACACTCTAGTCAAGAGTCGGATAGGCACATTCAATAGAGAACGTATTTATCAGCTAAGCACAGTCAGTACAGCAAAGGGAATCGGCTGACAGCCGATTCACACCAGATCGGCCAGATCCGATCAACACTGTAGACAGCCTTCTGAAATAGTCAATACGCACACAATCGGCAGCCGATGCCGATGCCCTGTAGATTATGGCTAGCCGATGGCCACACCTATCGACTAGGTACTCTGTCGAATTAAAGTGTGAATCGGCGAGGTGTGAACCTTTGTTAAGTAACCGATTTATCTAAGTTTTCACGCTAGATCTTAGGATTCTTGCTTTAGGCTAATCCAAGCTGATTTCAGTTGTTTCCCATAACGGTCAAATATGGCCGGTCAATCCTTAGTTTTCCCATCCTTGTTCACACACTATTATCAGTTGATTTATCGGCTGGGAGATCGGCTATATGTTTGCCGGTTACATACCTCAACCACATCCTCTTTAGTCTAATTCCGCACTTATAGTCTCACTAACCTAGTTTAATATTAGTATTCTGTTACATCTAAATCTTGAAATAGGTCTAACTTAGATAACCCAATCGGCTGTACGGCACTCAGTTGTTGTGTTAACGTAATCCAGCCGATGCAACCACACCTAGTTACCTAGGATAATACTTAAACACATCTTAGTTAAGACACAATTACTTTAGGAAACATCCCTCTACTAAAGTGATCGATGTTTTCATCGATCAATTAGAAAACTAGTACACCTGTCAATCTGCTACCCAGACCAAAGTACACAACCTTGGATCAGTAAGATCGCACAGTAGACTCGTCTCTGTTAGGCCTGACCAAAGCACGTCTATCGGCTAAACCTAATGCATCCTCATCGGTTAAGGTCAAGATCTATACACCAACTAATTAAATAACTGAACATGCTACTTAATGAAGTTAGTATAGATGTTTAGGGTAAACCCCCTGTTGCCTAACGAGACTAGTTAGTTTAGTTAATACTCGATAAATGACTGCCCAGCACAGGGTAGTTAGGTTGTTTGTCGAAATGTAATGTTCTTTTATTTGGATTGCAACTATATTGTGAATTGAAATAAAAGTGTATGCATTCATTGAACTCCATCTTGCATATCATATAGACTCGACCACTCTCGCCGACGGAAATTACCAACTAATCCCGGAACCAGAAGGAAGTTATTCTGAAGACCCCAGGAACTTCGTCGCGGGATTATCTGAAGCCCCGAACCAAAGTTCGGAAGATATTGACTTACTGACTTCAGACCCACCAATAAAGGCAAGCCCCGGACATAACCTACTATTTTAATTACACTGCACTTTATATCTATTTACATATTCTATGCATTAAGTTCTTAGGTATTGCTTGAAACCCTAGTTGCATTTTCCTAGGAACCGATGTATTGAATACTAGTATTTGAGTCCGGCTAGCTGCTATGCTAATAAGGCCGGTAGAAGTCGGGTGATTTCCTGTCACTCGCGCGATATAGGAGTTGTAATGTTTACATTCCTGTTATCACTATAAGGATGCCGGACGGGAGTTTTGTGAGGTGTCATGGTTGAGATGATACCCCGTCTGTGTTGTTGAATTTGATAAGGTCGCGGTGTGTGCCGATCGGGGTTAAGCGTTTGAAAGTACTAACCACATGCCGTGAGTTATGGGTAAGCGGTAAGCCTAGTAGCCAATCGGCCCGAGGAGTGGACATACCTCCCACCACTCGATTTGCTTCTTCTGGTTACTTATGTTCGACTGAGGAAATACGTGTTGCAAGGGCAACCAGGAATACGGGTTTTGTAGTCGCGCTACAGACGTATGTCCTGCACGAGTGATGTGCGTATGTTCCTGCAGTCGCTTGTGGTGGACCTGTCCACGAGTCGGAATGAAAAGCAAACGGTTGCTTCGGAATGACCCTGTGGTGTTCCAAGCGTGTGTGTTAGGTTTACCTTGCAAGGTTAAATTCGATTCGAATCGTCCGCCTCTCACGATGATTGAGACTACTTAATCCCTTTATCACACAGAGTAACAAGAGCAACTATAAGATGGGTAATACTGATGGTTGAGATTAAGAGCTCTACCTTGCTTGCTTAGTTATAGGTGCTTATCTAGAATGGATAATCACATAGAACTTGAAAGCTAAAAATTGAAAATAAGGATCTACTCTTAGTTGCTTTTCAGCTGAAACTAAACCCAGAGCTGTTATAAGCCTTCATGAGTCTAGTTATGGGCTAAGTATACCCATTTCCGGGTAAGCCTTGCTGAGTATTAGTATACTCAGCCTTGCTAGCTTTATGTTTTTCAGGTAAAGCCTTTGAAGACCCTACTCTTCCCTTGCCTTGGCCCTGTGCTCTTCCAGAAGGTTGGTCCGTGGAATGGGATCCGTCCTCGGCCAACATTGATGATACCGAGCGATGTCGTGCCCGGGCTTAGCATGACATCTGCCTTAACGATGTATTGTAATCGTCGCGTATGTTTTCCGCTGCTAAAAACCATAGATTTAACTGTTTGTAATCTTTTCTCTAGATTTGAAACTTCATACTTCATTTGGAAACTCTTATAATGTATTTCCTTGTGATGTAAAATATGATGGTGACTGTATCTCTGGACTCACCTTCGTGTGAGGTAACCTTATTTGATCCTGTGTATCGGTGGTTTATCGGGACGTTACCCGACAGGCCAAGGGATTATACCGTTTGAAGTACGTCGGAGCCCTCTGGGATGGACTCGCGTACTTGAGCCGGTATAATTCAGGTTGGTTCTGCCACAGCGCGGCGCGCGGCCACGCGGTGCGCGTGCGCGCGCGTCGCGGCGCGGCCGAGGCAGGGGCTCGCGTGCGGCGCGGCGGGGCTCGCGTGCGGCCAGGGCGAGCGTGCAGGAGTGTTCGTGCGCGTGTGCGCGGCACGGGCGCGGTTGGCCGGGAGCAGGCGCGCGCGCGTGCGGAGGCCGAGCAGGGGGCGGCGCGGGCTGAGCAGTGCTCGGGCAGGGGAGAGGAGAAGGGGAAGAAGGGGGAAGGGAAAAGAAGAAAGGAAGGAAGAAAGAAAAGGAAGAGAGGGAAAAGGGGAAGAAAAGAAAAGCAATAGAGGGAGAGAAAAGGAGAAAGAGAAAGGAGAGAGAGAGAGAGAGAGAAAAAGGGAGGGGCGCGTCAGCGCCGGTCGCGGCGGTGACCGCGGCCGGTCGGCCACGCGCGCGCGGGATTCGCGCGCTGCGCGAGTTAGGACTTGCGCCGGCGCTGATTGCAGAAAGCGGTCGCGCGCGGTCGTCGTGACGCGGTGGCGACGGTTGAGGCGGTGCGCGCGGGCGTTGTGCGGCACAGGGCGGGGGACGTACGCACACGTGTGGCAGAGGGGGTCAGGGTATTACGGTGAGTCCGCTCTTAGTTGGAACACCCTATCGCGTAGTTTAGACTCGAGATTTTCAGGGCGTTACACATGTGATGTAATATGGGACAAGTTTCAGTTGGTTATGTAAATCTGAGTTGCTGTTTGGATGGTTAACACTTGTGACTTGGATTTATTACCTTGCATTGTTCAATAAAGCTATATTGGTACTATATGATTTCTGAAATTAGAAGCAAGTATGGGTAAATGCTTATGGATGACTTCTATATTTCAGATGGTTGGCGCTACCGCAGAACCCTGGAAGGATTTAGACCGGATCAAGCTAGTGGTTCACAACAACCACCTCCGCCACCACCAAATCTAGCGGAAGTGATGGCCCGTCAGACCGAACTCCTGAACATGCTGGTGCAGGCCCAGCAACATCAGTTCCGTTCTCCTCAACATGGACATGAAGAGTATCCCTCGGCTGGTTATCAGGATTTCTTCAGTACACAACCCCCACTCTTTCATAAGACTGAAGAACCCTTGGATGCAGATGCATGGCTCCGTACAATCGAGTCCAAGTTTGCATTACTCCCGGTTCCATGCTCTGAAGCAAACAAAACTCTATTCGCAGCCCAACAGCTCCGTGGTAATGCTCGCCTTTGGTGGGACAATTACCATGCCATGCAACCAGATGGACATGTCATCAATTGGGAAGAACTTAAGGCAGCCTTTAGAGCACATCATATCCCGGAAGGACTCATTGAGCGAAAGCTCAATGAATTTTTAGCACTTACTCAAGGAAACCGCACAGTACTGCAATACGCACAGGCTTTCAATCACCTGTGCCAGTATGCGGGCTATCATGCTGATGCGGACACCAAGAAAAGAGATCAATTCCGTCGCGGACTAAACACCAAGCTGAAAGAGCTCTTGAATCTGGTCAGGGCCGACAATTTCAACGAATTGGTCAACATGGCCATTACCCAAGAGGACTGTATCTCATCACATCGTGCTGAGAAGAGGCAGAAAGTGTCTACTGGACCCTCGAATGCACAACCTTCAAGGTATCGGTTAGTTCAAAATCCGGCTTCCCGAGCTCCACCTAGAAATGCTCCCGCAGGCAGATGGGTAGCTAGGCCGCCTCAGCAGCTCTAATTCAACAGGTCAGCAGTGCCTCAACCTCAGCAGCAGCAGCAACGACCAATGGGTCCAAGGCCGAACCCTCCGCAGTTTAATCAAGGGAATAACATCAATCGATGTTTCAACTGCGGTAGTCCGGCACATTTTGTTAAAGACTGCCCCCAACCCAAGAGGACATTCCCTGGACAGGCTTCCAACTCCAACTCCAAGAATAAAGGCAAGAGGCAGGTTATGCAAGTCCGTCAAGGAAGAGTGAATTTCACCACTCTATCGGAACTCCCGGAAGGTGCACCAGTAATGACGGGTACATTCACTCTACACCATCACCCTGTTATTATACGTTTTGATTTTGGTGCAACCTATAGTTTTATCAGTACAAGGTTTGGGACCAAAATAGGTTTGGATTTCTACCCCACAAATGGAACCTATATGATAACAACCCCATGAGGTAGAATTGCATCTAATCAAATTTGTAGAGATATACCAATCCAGATGGGTAGCACTTTAATAAGAATAACCTTAATTGCATTAAATCTAGAAGGGATGGATATTCTCCTAGGCATGGATTGGATGACCAGACATCGAATATCTTTAGATATCTTTTCTCAAGAGGTGGAAATAAATTCTCCAGAATGTGGACATACCATCCTTCATCTTCCATCATAGGAATATATCAGTTCTTGTGTGTATACTACAGCAGGAATCAAGGTAGAGGATATTCCTGTTGTATGTGAGTATCTAGATATTTTTCCAGACGAGTTACCCGGAATGTCTCCGGATAGAGATGTTGAGTTTGTCATAGAGTTACAACCTGGCACGGCCCCCATCTCTAAGAGACCTTATCGTATGCCACCCAATGAACTGGCCAAATTAAAACTTCAACTTCAAGAACTTCTAGATAAGGGTTATATTCGCCCAAGTGCTTCACCTTGGGGATGCCCTGCCCTATTTGTTAAGAAAAAGGATAACAGTCTCAGGCTATGTGTTGATTATCGTCCCCTCAATGCGGTTACTATTAAGAATAAGTATCCTCTACCCCGCATTGATATCCTGTTTGATCAGTTAGCCGGAGCCAAGATATTTTCCAAGATTGACCTTCGCTCCGGGTATCATCAAATAAAGATTAGACCAAGTGATATTCCGAAAATCGCCTTCTCCATCAGATATGGACTTTATGAATATCTAGTTATGTCCTTTGGTCTTACTAATGCACCGGCATATTTTATGTATCTCATGAATTCTGTCTTCATGCCGGAACTCGATAAGTTCGTCGTGATTTTTATCGACGATATTCTGATCTATTCCAAAACTCTTGAAGATCACGTTAAACATCTTCATGCTGTTCTTCAACGTCTCCAAGATCACCGTCTGTATGCCAAATTCTCTAAATGCGAATTCTGGCTAGATACGTCAAATTCTTGGGTCATACCATCTCTAAGGATGGTATATCTGTCGATCCGAGTAAGGTTCAAGAAGTGATGGATTGGAAACCCCCTACTTCGGTCCATCAGATCCGCAGTTTTCTCGGTCTTGCTGGTTATTACCGTCGTTTCATTCCAGATTTCTCTCGAATAGCCAAGCCCATGACAGAACTATTGAAAAAGGGAGTTAAATTCTCCTGGAATGAGAACTGTGAAGAAGCTTTCCACACCTTAAGAGCACAACTTACCACTGCTCCAGTTTTGGCTCAGCCAGACACATCCAGACCTTTTGATGTTTATTGTGATGCATCAGGCACCGGACTTGGATGTACTCATGCAGGATAATCACGTGATTGCATATGCCTCTAGAGCCCTTCGAACACATGAACAGAATTATCCTACTCATGACCTTGAGCTTGCAGCTGTAATACATGCACTTAAACTTTGGAGACATCATCTTATGGGTACTAAGTGCAATATTTACACAGATCATAAGAGTCTAAAGTACATCTTTACACAGGCAGACTTGAACATGAGGCAGAGACGTTGGTTAGAACTTATAAAGGATTATGATCTTGAAGTACACTACCATCCCGGCAAAGCCAATGTGGTTGCGGATGCCCTTAGCCGCAAGTCACATTGTCATTGTTTATCAATAGAAGTTTTTAGTAACACTCTTTGCTGGGAAATGAGGAAGCTTAATCTGGAAATCGTTCCTCAAGGCAGTCTGAACCATATAGTAGTTAAGCCTATACTCCAGGATAGTATTGTGATGGCACAACAACACGATAAGGGAGTTAAAATGATCAAACAACAATTAGCCCAAGGAGAAGAGAAGTATAAATGTTTCCAAGAAGATTCTGAAGGAATTCTATGGTTTAAGGAACGTATAGTTGTACCCAAGAACCATCAGCTTCTCAAGCAAATAATGGATGAAGCTCATCTATCTAAATTTGCTATGCACCCTGGTAGTACGAAAATGTACCAAGATTTGAAACAGAATTTTTGGTGGACTCGTATGAGAAGAGAAATAGCAAAATACGTTTCTGACTGTGATGTTTGCCAGAGAGTTAAGGCCAGTCATTTAAGGACTTCTGGTACACTACAGCCTTTGTCTATTCCTTCTTGGAAATGGGAGGATATCAGTATGGACTTTATCGTAGGTTTACCCAATACTTCTCAAAGGCATGATTCTATTTGGGTGATTGTGGATAGGTTAACCAAGACCGCTCATTTTTTTCCAGTACATACCCCTTACACTGCTAGGAAGTATGCGAAAATATATCTAGACCAAATCGTTCATCTCCATGGGATACCTAAAACGATCATCTCTGATCGTGGAGCACAGTTTGTTGCCCGTTTCTGGGAACAGTTTCAACAAACTCTTGGAGCCAAGTTAATCCGAAGCTCCGCATATCATCCGCAAACAGATGGACAGACAGAAAAGATCAACCAAATTCTAGAAGCTTCGGGCTTGTGTAATCCAATACGACAAGCATTGGGACAAATGCTTAGCTTTGGCAGAATTCTCCTATAATAACAGCTATCAGTCAAGTATCAAAATGGCTTCTTTTGAAGCCTTATATGGTCGCCAATGCAGAACTCCTTTGAATTGGTCTCAGACTGGTGAACGCAAAATTTTTGGACCTGATCTTGTTAATGAAGCAGAAGAAAAGGTAAAGATCATTTGGAATAATCTTAAAGCAGCTCAATCCAGACAAAAGAGCTACGCAGATAAAAGGAGAAAACCCATACAGTTGGAAGTAGGTGATTTTGTATAACTACGAGTTTCTCCTACTCGAGGTGTTCAACGATTTGGTATCAAAGGCAAACTCGCTCCTTGCTACGTTGGTCCTTTTGAAATTCTTAAAATTTATGGACCCGTAGCCTATCGACTTCAACTTCCTCCTCAGCTAGCAGCCATTCATAATGTCTTCTATGTATCCTAGCTGAAGAAATGTATTTGTGTTCCTACCGAAATCGTTGATACACAAAGTATTGACATCGAGCCTGATCTTTCCTATAAAGAACTTCCAATCAGAATCTTGGATACCAAGGAAAGAAGTACTAGAAGAGCAACGGTCAAAATGTTTAAAATCCAGTGGAATCATCATACAGAAGAAGAAGCTACCTGGGAAACTGAAGACTATCTCCAGAGGAACTTCCCAGACTTTCTCAGGAATTCCTAGGTATCTATGCTCTTATCACCTCATTCCTGTAATCTCGGGACGAGATTCCTTTTAGGGGGGAAGGTGTCGGTGTTTAACCGGCTGCCCACCGAGGGATATACCCAAGGTGGTAAGTTTTGGGTGAGGAGACGCCGAGATCAGGAACTCGAAGGTGAAAGGAACACAAAGCTTAGACAGGCTCGGGCCGCAAGATGCGTAACACCCTACGTCCTGTATGGTAGTTTGTATTGCCTTTTGTGTAGAATGACCTAGAGATCGTGTTTTGAGAGGGGTCCCTGACCTCTCTTATATATCCGAGAGTCCAGAGTTACAAAGATGCTAACCAACACCCGCTGAGGGATCATACCAGAACATATCTCGAGTAGATCCCCTCCGTGTTGGTTAGCTCTATCTCCTATTTAAATGGGATAAACAAGAGATAAACATAATGAATAAGAGATAAGACGGACTTAATCTCTTAGACCTCTTTAAACTACGTTATGTACCCAGTCCGGTGGCCCCGGGTCTGACAAGCCCCCGAGCTCTTCGTAGCTGAGTACTGCAGGCTTATCGAGTACTTTTGAAGCAATCTTCGACTTCTTCTAAAGCTTTGCCTTGAAATCCTTCTTCGAGTACTTGCTTGGCTGCATCGAAGCTATGAGATGCTCATGCCCCGAATTTTATTTTTAATCATGGTGTGCGATTTGAAAAATCGCACTCCATATGGAGCAGCCCCCGAGCCTTAGGTTGAATCGGAGAATCAGGCTGAGGGTCCCATTTGTCTGTAATCCTCCTTGTCCATCAAAGAAATTTGAAAAATGAGTAGTCGATGCCACGTACCCTGCAGCCCCCGAGCCTTAAATCCAAATCCCACAAATATGGAGATAAGGATCTAAAACCGTGGCATGCAGGTTAAAAATGATGACTTGAAAAATTACCAAAATGATGATACAAATGATAGAAACTAGATCATCAACCCGAAAAATCCCTTTTTTCGGGCTAACTAGCCCTGAAAAAATGATTAATCGAATATTTAATCCAAACAGTCCACCAAATGACCTCTCATCTTCGGCATATTCCAAAAAATGACCCTTCAACTTCGGAACAGTAACTTTTGCCCACCCCGCTGGTTATTTAACCCCGCGAGAGTAGTGGAAAAGACTGTGCTTTCAATCTACATTTTGCCAAGAACCGCCGAAATCCCCAATCGGGACCAAGCGCCGCCGTCATCCCCCAAAGAAATCCTCCCGCTCCGACCTCCCCGCCCCTCTCCCGCAGCCCCCGAGCATCTCGTGGCCAGAGCATCGGAGATGGTGCCCAAGAAGTCAGAGATCGAGGAAAAGAAGAAAGAGGCGCAGCCATCGACCGCGGAGTGGACACACAGTAAGTGCTCCCTCAACGATCTGAACAAACTAGTTTCCGAGGGGTTGCTGCAAGAAAAGAACCTTGTCAATTGGCGCCCCTCTTACCGTGAACCTTTCCCCATGGAAAATGTTCATGAAATTGTCACATTCCTCCATTTTGCCGAACGGGGATTGGCCCTCCCCACTTGTTCCTTCTTTCGTGGCCTTCTTTACTATTACGGGCTTGAGCTCCATCACCTCAACCATAATTCCATTTGCCATATTTCCATTTTCATCCACTTCTGTGAAGCCTTTCTCGGAATCGAACCCCACTGGGATCTATTCCGCTTCCTCTTCCGCGTCAAACCCCAGCCTGCCACGAAGAAACTTTCTGTTGTAGGGGGCGCCGGCATTCAACTGCGTCAGCAGGCCGGCGAAAGATACCTTTCATACAAATTCCCCTCAAACCTCCCCGGTTGGAAGAACCATTGGTTCTACATTGAAAATCATGCCCCCCAGCTCTTTGGGAAAACAAATAAACCACCTGTAGTGAGGCCAGAGTGGAATCGTGAACTGACCAGAGGAGACCTGGATCAAGTCGAGGAGCTTTTAACAATCATAGAAGCACTCAAGATGACGTGAGTGACCGGCGCGTCCGTTATGTTCTCCTTCTTCAAACGCCGAGTCCAACCGATCCAACAATGCCACAGTCTTGGATTTGAGTATTCAGGTGCTGAAGATTTGTCTCGTATGTGTGCAGAAGAACTGACAGATGAAGCCGCACTCCGTCGAGTCGAACGAGTACTTCTGGATGTGGATGCAGTCCCATACGTCCCACAGCTTTACACTGCTCAGAAGCCTCCAAAGCCGGTAAATGTTGGACTACTTTATAATAGGAACAAGTTCCGTCTCGCCCATGCTAACTGAGCACCTTCTGCAGGGACACACGGAGTTATACCGTAGCTACCCGCCGCAGCCGGACATCCCGTGGCCAGACCACCTTCTTCCCAGCGCCGCTGTCAAAGCGAAGAGGGCTCGAAAAGCTACGGCCCTGCACAGCAGCGAGTCCACGGAAGGTGGGAGCCCCCTGGTGGAGACGGGCACCGAGGGGGAAGTGAGAAAGGACAACTCCCTCGGACCAGCCGTGGAGTTAGCCACAACTCTGCCTCTGGTGCCACAAGGTCGTCGGGTAGTGCGCAAACGAAAGGTGCAAGAAGTCGAGTCTTCCAGGTACTGGTTTACTGTTTTGACGAGTTGCCAAGTATCAATAATATTGTGTTCTGACAGTATCCACTTGTAGTCTTCCTGCTCTACCACCCGAGATCGGACCCAAAGAGGTGGAAACAGGTCCATCCGCCGTCGCGGCAGTGACCATTGCCGTGGCGAGGACCGCCCAATCGGCTGATCAAGCCCCGCCGCCAGCAATAGGGACTCCGCGACAGGCCTTGCGGGTGAAAAAGGCCGTCAAAAAGAAGTCTAAACTGTGAGTTTACCTCTGGTCACGTAAATATCTCGCTCTTTTCGGCTTGTAAAACAATGGCTTCGACATTATCAGGGTTGCAAGCGTGGTGCAGCTCCAGCTGTATCCGGACGCAGCCACCGCAGCCCCAGAGTCGTCAACCCGAACTGAGCCTTCCGGCGCGGAACCGGCCCCAGCCGCTGCAGCCTCCGAGCCGTCGGCGCCTGGAGAACCAGTACCCACGGAGCTGGCCCCTGAAGCAGATGTGACGCTCCCCAACTTGCCGCCTCCCGAGCTCCGACAAGATGAAGCCGAAGCTGGTGGCGGAGAACAAGTCGAAGCCCCTGATGCTGCTCCTACTGATGGCACAGGTAAGCGCTTATCCGCCTGCGGCTGGCTACCGAGATCTGGGCGCAATATATTGACAACATTTGTACTTGCAGGTGTCCGACAACCACCGCCCGAAGACATCGCCGGGTCCTCGAGGAATCCCCGTGAGATACTAAAGGCCGGGCCGGGGTACAAGAACGTCATCACCACCGACCTGGTGGACGACCCCCTGCTGACGGCAGAAAATTTAAAGACCTTCAAGAGCACCTTCAAGGAGTTATACGATTTTTCCATGGTAATACTTGGGTAATGTTCCGGTTGTGCATATTGATGAGCTGTTTTGACTCAATCTCCGCCTTTTGCGCAGCATGTAATCACTAAATCCCAGAAAAAATCGGAGAAGCTCAGCGCGGTTGTGAGTGATGCGCGAGAGTTAGCTGCCCTGGACAAGCGCATCTCCGAAGAAATTATGAAGAATTGCTATCTGCAGCGAGAGCTGGACATATTGAAGCAGGAAAGAACTCGAGAGACTTGGCTACTCAAGAATGACCTGAAAAACCTCGAGAAGGCCAACTCCGAGCTCCAAAAATAGCTCAAGGAGCAACAAGCGGAGTACCTGGAGCAGCTCAAGGAAGAGAAGAAAGCGCACCAAGGTAGGCCCTCGCTTCCCTCGAGTACTTTTCCTTAGTAATTTCCCTTAGTTGCTGAAATATCTTCACCGCAGAGCTTAGGAAAATAATAAAACACAAAGAGGAGCTGCTTACTGACGTGAAGAATATGCTGTATCGTCGTACAGATGATGTCGAAAGGCTGCAGAAGGTGATAGGCGATACTGAACGACAGTTCGTCGACTGCCTTCAGCAAATCAAAACGCTGGGCGAGAAGGACGAGCAGCAGCGGAAGGAGCTGGAGGACCTCAGGGGGGCCGCCCAGGAGCTGGTGGACATGGTGGATCCCCCAGAAGAAGGCGGAGCGAGCCCGCGGCCCCTGCTGGAGCGACTCCGCGAAGCCCCGAAGAAAGTGCTCAAGTTCCTATCTGAGGCTACAGTCGCATGCGTTAGCAATGCCCTCGCGTATGTGAAATCCTTCTTGCCAAACGCGCAGCTAGACATTTTTGCGCAGGGAATGGCGGCGGACTACACGGATGAACGATTTGACGAGTACCTGCGAGAGGCCCAACCTGTAGCAGAACAAATTGTACACAGTGTACTGCAGGATTAGGGTGTGAGAGACAAGTAATCATTCCCTTATGTAAATACTTCACTTGATATCTCTACTTGTTTGCGTGCCTTAGCTGAATTGGGATCCAGGCTTACAAGGCTCAAGCAGTAGACGCTTCCCTTGGTGCAACGACCTGAAGGGTAGCTAATACTCGTCTAACAGATTAGCCACAACTCGATCGAGCAGGTCTAAACTTGTTAGGAAAGAACGCGAGCATCGTCGCGGGATTGCCGTGCGCAGGGCAGAAAAAAAAGACTACCCCGAGTGCGGCGACTCTGAGTGTAGTCGAAAGTCGCTCCTGCTGTGAGCGTGCTCCGTAAGCTAGGTAGGACCCGGACAGACGGATCGAGCTTGCTAGGAGCAGGTGCGGGCGTTGCCGCGGGTTTGCCGTTCTTTTGGCAGAAACAAGACTGTTCTGAGTGCAGCCACTCAGGATGTAGTCGAGATAGCTCTTTATGCGAGCCTTTCCAACGTACTGGGTGTAAGCCAGTCGAACGGATCGACTGTGTTGGAAAAAATGCTACTGCTGTCACGTGCGACCATCCAAGGTCGCGGTGGAACTCGATATGTAGAGGAGTTAGCCGAAGCCGAGGGTTCCGTCAGCAGCTGAAGTCAAAAGGGGATGAACGTGGCCGTAGCCCCCGCATCATTCACAACGAGAAGTCGATTTATATATAAGTGTTTGCACGTGACCGTGGCCGTCATGCAAGTAAGAAGGAATGTACAACCCGAGTCATGTGGCTCATAGCCTCCAAATTGATTCGGGGAAAAGAGATCTTCTAAGCCCCCGGGGATTCAGCGATCATCGGGCCTCGTCTTAAGGGTAGAACTTGCGCAGGTTCTGAATGTTCCAGGAGTTTGCGACATCCTGACCCTCAGGATATTGTAGTCGATAAGACCCTGGCCTTGTAACTTGCTTGACGACGAACGGGCCCTCCCACCTTGAGTTGAGCTTGTGTAGGCCAGATTCGTCCTGAATACGACGCAAGACCAAATCACCAACACTGAATAACCGCTCCTTGACATTCCGATCATGATATCACCGGATCCCCTGCAGGTATCGAGCTGACTGAACAAGAGCGGTGCAGCGAGCTTCTTCCACAGAATTGAGCTCTAACTACCGCGCCTCATTCGCCTCGCCTTCATTGTACATTTCGACCCTTGGAGACTTCCGCATGATATCGGCTGGTAGAATAGCTTCAGATCCATATATGTCACACCCGGTTTTTAAAGACAAAACCGAATGCATAACTATATGTATGCTAGGATCAAGTTCCATACATATAGTGACTTCATTAGTGAATAATCAGCAACAGTATCACGAAAAGAGAATTAAAAGACTATAAAGATTATTAGAGTTATACAGCTTATCCTGGAAACGAAGACTCCAAACTTCACAGGCAATCGACTGGGGGTTGCGCAGGCCTAGAACTCAGCATCATCTTCAAAAGACTTCACATCACTTTCTCCTCTGAGCAGCAATTATAACAAGTGTGAGTACACTTATGGTTGGTACTCAGCAAGTGTTGGGAATTATATGACATGAAGGCCAAAATTAAGGAAAGGCTGACTGGCTTACTGCGATAAGCAATTTTAGTTGGTCAAATTTTATTAGCACCTGATTACTATGGTATAAGTTCATACCAAAACCCACATTAAAAGAGATAGAAGAGATACAACATAACCATAACCATAACCACAACCATAACCATGGTCCACGATTTAATTCATCTTCGAGTTCAATTATCATGTGAGGGTCCAAGCCGCTCGTAACCGTGAGCATGGCTGATATATCAGTTTTCACTCTGCAGAGGTTGTACACTTTACCCACAATTCGTGTCTCCCGATTTTCCCGAGGTAGCTAGCCTCTTAAACACTTCCGAGGTGAGTGGCAAGGGATTTACTACGAGGCCTTTACAAAGATTCCCTAACTTATGACAATCCGCTAAGGTTTCAGGCTGCAGTGGTCATAACCCTCCCTAATGAGGAAGACGCCTTACCCAGGAACATATCTACGCCTCAAGAGGACCGGGCTATACCCCATCAACGCACTCCCCTCTTGCCCTTTCGGTAAGATCATCACAAGCTAGAGTTTCTAATTAATTAGCCAAGACCAGAGCCATATAGTATTGTGGTTGCACTGTTTTCCTAGGTGGTTCTCCATGTTCCAATTAAACATATAATCTTGTGATTAACAACACAAAGGGCATGAACATGGATAAAACAGTTGTAGCATCATCATTGTTATCATCATGGTTATAAATTATTCCCAAACCAGAACCAGTTATAGCAACTAAGCAATAGCTACCCAACAATAAAGATAAAACCCAGGTTGACAAGGAATGATCATAAATGTGACAGTTCATGTACTTGTAAACTAGGCACATAAATTGTTAGTGTGAAGCATGTACTTGTTAGTGTAAAGCTTGTGTATGCTTATGTGAAGCTTTTGAAAATTTAAAGTGTAAGTAAAAAGGGCATTTTTGTAATTACAGAAAAACCTAGGGTTTTTTTGCAAAATGTAATTGGATAGGAGGTAATTTTGAAATAAGTGAAGGGTGGTTTTGCAAACATGCTTTTCTTACTTTGTTCCTTGTAAAAAAATTATATATTTATTCAAAGGTTTCATTTGAAATGTGTATGTTGAAGTGTGTAAAAATTTTGGGTAAAGTGGTGAAAATAAGGGTATTTATGTAATTTTATAAAAGGACAAGTCCTTTTACGCAAGTATTTGATTTACAAAAGTAACTTTCAAAGTAACTCAGGACTAAAGTGTAAAAGGTGTAAGTCATCATGACATGTCTATCCAATCATTATGACGAGTCTATCCCGTCATCATGACGTGTCATAAATGCTTGCATTTAGGTCCTGAATTTTATAAAGTTACACTCTTTAGGACAAAAGTAATTCAAATCCAATCTTTGTTCAAAATTTCGCGTGTAAAGATGCAAGTTTTGAGGTTTTGAACTTGAGCCCTAAAGCAATGTTGTAGAGTTTGAAAAACTCTCCAACTTTCGTTTTGGGCATTTCTTCATTAGGGTTTTAAATCAATAGGAAATTTTGTTTTACAAATAGGTCCCTGTAGTTCTCTGATTTTGCGCATCAGTCCTTGGGGAATTACATTCCCCCTTCTCCTCTGTTTCTTATCCTGGCGTCTCCTTTCTTTTTTGTTCCCCACCGGCGGCAGCTCTATCAAATCCCTCTTTTTCCTTTCTCTCTCTCTCTGTTTTCCCTTCCTCAGCAGGCAGCGGGCGGCCGCAACAGGGCTAGGCGGCACGCAGCAGCGGGAGATCGTTGAGGAGGAAGCCGCGAACGAAGTCAAGCGGCACTACGAACTGCTCGTGGAGAACGGAGGTGGCCTGGCGCGGACGGCAGCGGAAGGTGTGATCCTGATGCAGGCAGGTCTCGGTCCTCGCGGAGGCAGAGGAGTGGTTATGGCGTGACGAGTCGGAAAGAAAGGCAGCGAAGAGGAGGTGGCGACCGGATGCAACGAGCTCAAAGGAGCCATGCACGGCGAGCTCCCTCCACCCATGCAGAGGTCGAAGCAGGAGCAGCGCGACGCGGGTTCGACGCGCGACGCAGGACTGACGGCCGACTCAGTTCGTTTCCGCAGGCGCGTCCGTATGCAAGGCAACCGACCACGCGCATGCAGGCTGGGGGCCGTTGGTGCGGGAGCAGAGCAGAAGCGGTGCACCGGAGATGCAACTTAGCGCGACGGTTCTGCAGGAGGCTACGCGAGTGTGCCGGCCGTGTTTCAGTGGCACACATGCGTGAGCAGAGGAAATTCAACCCGTGAGCAGGAAAACCCGGAGGTTTGCGAAGGAAGCGGTATAGCGAACCAATCCGGCTCTACCGTCTCGTTCTATGGTCCACGACGTCCAACAGTTCTTACCTCTCGTGGATCGCTCAACTGCTATCACCACGATTCACCATGGAGACTACTCCTTCGGCCATCTTCCACCCACGGCAACCCTTCCCGGCAAACTTCTTCGTCACCCACGGAACCTCGTCACCGTGGAGCACTTCCTATCACCGATCCTATTCGCCACGGGAGTTCACTTTCCATCCATTCTTCTCTACAACCAAGGCTACCCCAAGGTTTGCCCTGATTCACTGAATCTTCCTAATACCAGCGACCCCTTTTGCCGGAACATCGTTGTTATCTTCTAGTTCTCTGTTTTCCCCAACCAGGGGCTTAATTGCTTCAATTTAGAAAGTTTAAGGGTGTTCCTTGTAAAATTTCCAAAGCCTTCTTCGTTTCAAATCAGTGAACTTCTACATTTCATAGAATTTCGTAAGAAGTTCATAAAAGTACAAAATCAGTTTTGTTTGAAACTCTAGGTCAAAATCTACAAGTTTTATGTTGTGATCTTGAGTGAAAGTCTTTGATGTGTGGTCTAGGTCAAATGTTAAGGAACGAGTGCTTTATAGAACCTTATATTGTATGCATATGTTATAGCTGAGAAGAAAATCATAGAATGTATGTCTTAAGTAGAGATGTGTGATATCTAGTTAATCCTTTCCCACGAGTGCTCATATATCTGCCATCAAGACATTGTCCTTGTCTTGATTGCAGTCTCTTTAAGGTTCTTTTCGTATAAGGATCCTTGTTAGTTCATGTGTATCTGCTACTTAGCTAATACATCTCTGTAGCTATGCTTCAACGTCGGCTATCAGTTCAGCCGCTAAGCATCCGTTTCCTTTGAATCTATGATATTTCTGTGTAACAGATATCAGCCGATGCATTTCTTTTGATATGCTTCTACCATCGGCTGGTTAGCTGATACGGTTGATGTCTTTCTAATATCGGCTACCGCCGATACAATTCTTTTGTTCTGTCCTAGATCGACTGCACATAGTTGATGCATCGGAGATGCACACACGATCTTAAGGTTCTTTCTATCAGCTGATCCAAACCGATTCTAGTTGTCTTCCATATCCATCAAATATGATTGATTAATCTTTAGTTTTCCCATCCTTACCCACACACTTCTATCAGCTGATTTATCGACTGAGAGATCGGCTAGATATCTATCGGTTACATATCCTCAACCACACTCCAATCGACTGTACGTCACTCAATTGTTGTGCTGACGTAATCAAGCCGATACAACCACACCTAGTTACCTAGGATAGCACTTAAGCACATGCCAATTCAGGCACAACTGCTCTAGGAATCATCCCTCTGCTAAAGTAATCGATGCTTTCATCGATCATCTAGGAACCCGATGCACCTTTCAATCGACTAAACCTCTGTTGTTTCTAATCGGCTCTGTTGTAATGTTCAACGAGTAGCCGATTCTAATTAGTTGTTCCCCTAAAGCTTTGTCTAAGTTTAGTTTTAGATCTTTTTGGTTGTTAGGTGAGTAGTATGTTAAATGAGTGTTGGATTGCAACTTTATTTTGAAGTAAGATAGTTTTATGTGCACACTTTGAATGAAATGTTGCATGACATGTAGATACGACTACTTCTGCAAACGGTATCTACGAGATCTCCCAGAAGTCTACGGAGGATGTTCCTGAAGACTAAGTGAATATCACCAAGGGATTAACTGAAGCCCCGAACCAAAGTTCGGAAGATATTGACATCTCTAACTTCAGCCCCACCAGTAAAGGCAAGCCCCGGACATATCCCACTACTTTATTTACACTGCAATCTATGGCTATTTATATTATATCTTGCATTAAGTCTAGGAGTTGAAATGAAACCCTAGTTGCATAAGATCTTAGGAATCCAATGTATTGTACCTGAGTCCTTATCGCTTAAATGCTCTGCTAAATAGGACTGGTAAAAGTCGGGTGATTCCTGTCACTCGCGCGATATAGGAGTTGCTTATTTACAATTCTGCAACCACTATAAGGATAATGGACAGGGTCATGTGTTGTATCATGACCTGAAGGTTTACCCTTTCTGTTTTGTTAAAAGTGGTTAAGGCCGAACCATGTGGTAGTGGTGGCTAAGCGTTTGAAAGTACTAGCCACATGCCGCGAAATATGGTAAGCGGTAAGCCTAGTACCCGAATGGCCCGGCAAATGGACTTGTCTCCACCACTCGACTTTTATTTTATGTTTACACGCACCGACGTGTGGGAGTACGTTCTGCATGGCAGACAGGAATACGGGTTTTGTAGTCACGCTACAGACGTATGTCCTGCACAATTGGTGTGCGTACGGTCCTGCAGTCGCTTGTGGTGGCCCTGATCCATAACCCGGAATATGAGGGAAACGGTTGCTTTGGAACGATCATTGGATGTTCCAAGCGTGTGTGTGTTAAGTTTACCTTGCAAGGTTTGAAATTCGATTCAGAATCGTCAGCTTCTCACGAAGATTGAGACTGCTTATTCTTTCTGCCACATAGAGTAAGAAGTAACAAATGATGGATAATCTTCATGGATGATAATCTCTACCTTGCTTGCTTAGTGTAGGTGCTAATCTAGAATGAATAATCAACTAGAAGATGAAAGCTGAAACTTGAAAGTAGTTCATACTCTTTGTTGCTTTTCAGCTGAAAATAAACCTAGAGCCTTTACAATACCGTCATTAGTCTAGTTACGGGCTAAAGTATACCCAACCCCGGGTAAGCCTTGCTGAGTATTAGTATACTCAGTCTTGCTAGTTATATGTTTTTCAGGTAAAGTCTTTGAAGACCCTACTCTTCCCTTGCATTGGCCCTGTGCTCTTCCAGATGGTTGGTCCGTGGAATGGGATCCGTTCCCAACCAACATTGGTGATACCGAGTGATGTCGTGCCCGGGCTTAGCATGACATCTGTCTTGACGACGTGCTGTAATCATCGCGTATGTTTTTCCGCTGCTAAAAACCATAACTCTAACAGTTTGTAATAACTTTTCTAAATTTGGAACTTCGTATTGCTTTTAGAAACTCTTGTAAAGTAATTTCCTTGTGATGTAAAATATGATGGTGACTGTATCTCTGGACTCACCTTCGTGTGAGGTAACCTTATTTGATCCTGTGTATCGGTGGTTTATTGGGACGTTACCCGACAGGCCAAGGGATTATACCGTTTGAAGCACGTTGGAGCCCTCAGGAATGGACTCACGTACTTGAGCCGGTATAATTCAGGTTGGTTCTGCCACAATAAAGACTAGGCATATCGCTAATTAGGATCCATCAAAATTAGGACACATGCATGCATATAAAGAAAATGTTGTATTTATTGTGATTATTAGGACAAAAGCATGATCAAGGAAACACTTGCCTTTCTTTTAGAGAATAGCTGCTCAGAGTCTTCAATTCTTGTTCTTGAAACTCTAAATCTTCAAAGCTCTTCGATCGCGCTCCTTCTAACGTCACACAAGCAACGGGCCCAAAACATACAAGCAAACAAACAAACAAGAACGACTAAGAACAGATACAACAAATAAAAGAAAAGCTTTAAAAGAGCGTACTAAAGAATAAGGCTCGTTGCTACGGTCACGAGAAAGAAAGAAACGCGGAAAACGGAGCTAGGGTTGAAAAGATACAGCTATCGGAGATTTATATTAAAAAGAAATAAAGAACTATAGGCTTTCATTTATTTTAATTTAGAAAACCAATGTAAAAGATATTCAAAAGAGAATATCCCTAATTATAATTAACTCATATTATATTTGCATTTATAAAGACGAAGTAGAACTTAGTCAAATTTTATATACAATTCTCTGTGTATAAATTACAATAATCAAATAATTAATTAGAAAAGAAAACTTGTGAGAACATCTAAACGCGTAACTTTATGATTCGAGTTGAACTAAACAAATTAAATTACAAACACATTTGAGTTGATATTAATCAAATTAACATTAATTACGAAAACCGGAGAAAAGACTTAATTGGATTTTATTTCGAAAAACTAGATGAGAGGATATTATTCAAATTAAATTGATATCTAATTTTAAAAACAGGAATTACGGTACAACAATGCTACTAAACGATAGCTTAGGGTTTTAGAAGACTAACGCAAAAAGAATGGATCAAAACGGATCTAAAACGCGGAAACTACGCATAAAACAGCATTACAGGGACCTATACGCAATTAACTATAGACTTTAGCGGTTAGCAGAAAAGAAATACAAGACACAGAAAATAGGGCTCGCAAATACAGAAAGGATTAGGGTTAGATCTGAAAATACCACGGGTGGGGCTGGATTGAGAAGATGGAAAAGATCTAGGGGGTTTTCTGCGAAATTTGCAAGACACAGGAATTTTCATGGTAATTACAGAATCTTCCAGGGACCTAATCGCGAAACCTTCACAGCAGCCTCCCATGGAGACCGGCGGCTACTGTTCTTCAAATTGCCGGCGATTTAGGGCACGAGAGGTCGCGGGAAGTGGGGGAAAAGAAAGAGGACGACAAGGGGATTCAATTCCATACCTAACTTACCGCGGAGATGCATCGTGGTGATCGAATTTTGCGGGTGAAGCGGCGCCAGCGGGTCTATTCTGTTCCTGGGTTGCACTTCTATTCATGGCGGTTCTGGACGGGGCAAGGGCGTGCAGTGGCGGCGCTGGGCAAGGCCATGACGTGCAGGGGGAGGGCGACGGCATCTGGTGGCGCGTGGACTCGGACGGCGGCAGTTCTGTTCGTGCGCAGCAAGGGCCTGCGGCGACAGGAGGTGCAGGGCGCTGGGCACGGTAGCGGCTGTGCAAGAGGGAGGAGCAGCGCTGGGCGGCGCTGGCAGGGCCGGCCTGCAGGCTGCGCAGGGGGAGGCACCGCGTTGGGCAGGGCCAGGACGTGCAGGGACTCGGGCCGGCGGCTGCTCTGCAGGTGGCGCACACGGCAGGGGGAAGAGCAGACGCAGGAAGCGCAGGGGGAAAGGCAGGGCAGGCAAGGCGCGCACGGGAGAGAAAGAAGGGCGACGCTCCTGGCAGCGGCCCGGGGCTAGGCGACGGCGCGTCTGGTGGTGGCTCTGGGCAATGTAGGAACGCGAGGGGGAAGGCGCGCTGCAGGGGCACGGCGGCGGCTACGCAGAGTCGAGCGGAGGAGGATGATGCGTGGGGCAGCAGGTGCTAGGGCAACGGCGCTGCATAGGAAACAGATTGCGAGCAGGAGATCATGCTGCAGCCTGAGGGTTTTGGCTTGCCCTTTATAGGGGTGCTGTGTGCGAGGAGTCCGAGTTCTCCCCGTGTACGGGTTGGACCTCAACAGAAAACGAAACGGGTTGGGTCTGAACAGAAAGCGAAAAGGGGAAAAGGAAATGACAGGTGGGGTCGAGGAGGCGCATCGGGATGGGACTCGTTCCTGAGTCCGCATTGCTCACGGAAAGCGAGATTAGGTTGACCAGCGGGTTCCACAATTTAGCGAGCAAATAGAAGAGGTAATGGAAAAAGAAAACGAGATTGACCGAGTGAGTTCAGTTATGTGCCGAAACAGGTTCGGGTGAGGGCCGAACGTGAAAACGAGCTGATTGTGCTGGTTGAACATGAACGAGTTATTCGAGAGCGCGGAAAAGAGAAGGAAAGGATCAGGCCAAGTCATTAGGGCTGACAGTGACCGAACATTGTCGGAAAAACACTGAAGGCGAGCCACGAGGCGTCGTTTCCAAGCATGACTTGATCGGGGGAAACGGTTAGAGGATCGGGAGCTCGAAGGGACATCTTAATGATTCAGAGAGGACAAGGTTAAAAGGACGTACACCAAGATATGGCTCGGTCCGACTGCGATGAAAATCAAAATAGAAATATTTTCCAAAACATATTTTCAAGTTTAAAATAAATCTAGAAAAGTCCAGATAAATATTTCAAACCACGAAAAATATATCCAGAAGAATCCCAAAAATTTCCGAGGAAACTCGGGAGGTAATTTGGGTCACGAGGATTCCAAATAAAATATTTGGGACTCATGAAAAAGAATTTTAGAGCTTTCCAAGTAAAAAAATTGGATCTAGCTCTTGGATAATTAGAATAATTGCCAGAAAAATCTTTAAAATTCTCAAAAAATCCTATTGATAGATAAACGCATTGCAAAAGATATTCACATCCTAAAATTAAATATTTTAGGGTGTGATAGAACTACCCCCCTTAAACAGAATCTCGTCTCGAGATTCGCAAGGGCTGGTGACAAAGACGAGAGTTAGGGCAAAAAGATTTCATCAAGGAGGCGACAAGACAATAAGGTCGGTATCGAGAAAAGAGAGAATTTGGGTTTGGATCTTCACTTGCTTTCAGCTGGATTGAGCAGAAGGCGTTGCGAGAGATTCACAAGGGTTGGTGATTGGAAGGGGAGATAGAACACAGAGTTTTTTTTTATAAGGGGTAGGGCGAGATGGCAAGATGGGTAACAAGAAAAGGAGTGAAGATGATTGGGTCTTCTTCACATGCTTCCAAGCAAATGGGGTTGACGAGAGATTGACAAAGTCTTGTGGTTGAAAGGAGGCAACAAGGTAACAAGATGGGTATCAAGAAAGAGAGAAAACGGTTTTGGGTCTTCTGTGCTAACTTTTGCTAAGGAGCAAGAAGACGGCGTTGAAGAGAGATTCGTAGAGTCTAGAGATAGAAAGGAGAGATAAGGCAAAGAGCTTCTGACAAGAAAATGATATGACAAGATGGGTATCGAGACAAAAAGATGGAATTTGAGTTTGGGTCTTTTCTGCTGGCTTATGCTTTGGAACGTGAGGATATCGTGGTTGAGAAAACTAAGGGATAAATGATGTCATTGTAGGCACAAATCCCACAACACATCAACGAGAAAAACAAGGAGTCTAAGCAGTCAAGAGCAAAACAACAACCATTACAAGCACACCAAAACAAACCATCAAACAATCGAAACTAACATTTTACAACTGAAAAAGGGAAAACCTCTTAAGCATGGGTTATATCCTAAAGCTTCAGCCTTCTTGATGTAGGCATCTCTCTCAGCTTGTCTGGCGGAACATTGACTTCTTGAGTGTAACGCCTATGAGTCCAGTGTAGTCTTCGGTTGCTCTAGCTTGACTTCTTGTGGTAGATGATTACTTCCATTCTTCGGGGTACAAGGTCGGACAGTCTAGCGTTTGTAACAAGAGGAGAGGAGAAAAAAAGAAAAAAAATAAATCCACTTGGAATAGAATATAAGGGGATTTCCAAAGTGGCCAAACTTGAAATCAAGGAGGAGGTAAATTGGAACAAATGGATACAAAGTAACCAATGCCAGTGAGGGTACACGTAGACAAGAAAATTGTGAGATGTAAAAGCAATGGAAAGGAGGTGATAAAAGAAAAGAATACAGAGTTAGATAAAAGCAGCATCAAGGATGAGACAAATGAAGAATGACTAGGAATAAACATCGAGAGGGTCAAGGATATGGTAAAATATGACTGTTATGTCAGAATAGATCTTAGAAAACGACCATTGCTATCTAGGCTAGCGTCCTACGGTCGACACAGCTCTGATACCACCTCTGACACACCCGGTTTTTAAAGACAAAACCGAATGCATAACTATATGTATGCCAGGATCAAGTTCCATACATATAGTGACTTCATTAGTGAATAATCAGCAACAGTATCACGAAAAGAGAATTAAAAGACTATAAAGATTATCAGAGTTATACAGCTTATCCTGGAAACGAAGACTCCAAACTTTACAGGCAATCGACTGGGGGTTGCGCAGGCCTAGAACTCAGCATCATCTTCAAAAGACTTCACATCACTTTCTCCTCTGAGCAGTAATTATAACAAGCGTGAGTACACTTATGGTTGGTACTCAGCAAGTGTTGGGAATTATATGACATGAAGGCCAAAATCAAGAAAAGGCTGACTGGCTTACTGCGATAAGCAATTTTAGTTGGTCAAATTTTATTAGCACCTGATTACTATGGTATAAGTTCATACCAAAACCCACATTAAAAGAGATAGAAGAGATACAACATAACCATAACCATAACCACAACCATAACCATGGTCCACGATTTAATTCATCTTCGAGTTCAATAATCATGTGAGGGTCCAAGCCACTCGTAACCGTGAGCACGGCTGATATATCAGTTTTCACTCTGCAGAGGTTGTACACTTTACCCACAATTCGTGTCTCCCGATTTGCCCGAGGTAGCTAGCCTCTTAAACACTTCCGAGGTGAGTGGCAAGGGATTCACTACGAGGCCTTTACAAAGATTCCCTAACTTATGACAATCCGCTAAGGTTTCAGGCCGCAGTGGTCATAACCCTCCCTAATGAGGAAGACGCCTTACCCAGGAACATATCTACGCCTCAAGAGGACCGGGCTATACCCCATCAACGCACTCCCCTCTTGCCCTTTCGGTAAGATCATCACAAGCTAGAGTTTCTAATTAATTAGCCAAGACCAGAGCCATATAGTATTGTGGTTGCACTGTTTTCCTGGGTGGTTCTCCATGTTCCGATTAAACATATAATCTTGTGATTAACAACACAAAGGGCATGAACATGGATAAAATAGGTGTAGCATCATCATTGTTATCATCATGGTTATAAATTATTCCCAAACCAGAACCAGTTATAGCAACTAAGCAATAGCTACCCAACAATAAAGATAAAACCCAGGTTGACAAGGAATGATCATAAAGACTAGGCATATCCCTAATTAGGATCCATCAAAATTAGGACACATGCATGCATATAAAGAAAATGTTGTATTATTGTGATTATTAGGACAAAAGCATGATCAAGGAAACACTTGCCTTTCTTTTAGAGAATAGCTGCTCAGAGTCTTCAATTCTTATTCTTGAAACTCTAAATCTTCAAAGCTCTTCGATCGCGCTCCTTCTAACGTCAAACAAGCAACGGGCCCAAAATATACAAGCAAACAAACAAACAAGAACGACTAAGAACAGATACAACAAACAAAAGAAAAGCTTTAAAAGAGCGTACTAAAGAATAAGGCTCGTTGCTACGGTCACGAGAAAGAAAGAAACGCGGAAAACGGAGCTAGGGTTGAAAAGATACAACTATCGGGAGATTTATATTAAAAAGAAATAAAGAACTATAGGCTTTCATTTATTTTAATTTAGAAAACCAATGTAAAAGATATTCAAAAGAGAATATCCCTAATTATAATTAACTCATATTATATTTGCATTTATAAAGACGAAGTAGAACTTAGTCAAATTTTATATACAATTCTCTGTGTATAAATTACAATAATCAAATAATTAATTAGAAAAGAAAACTTGTGAGAACATCTAAACGCGTAACTTTATGATTTGAGTTGAACTAAACAAATTAAATTACAAACAAATTTGAGTTGATATTAATCAAATTAACATTAATTACGAAAACCGGAGAAAAGACTTAATTGGATTTTATTTCGAAAAACTAGATGAGAGGATATTATTCAAATTAAATTGATATCTAATTTTAAAAACAGGAATTACGGTACAACAATGCTACTAAACGATAGCTTAGGGTTTTAGAAGTTAACGCAAAAAGAATGGATCAAAACGGATCTAAAATGCGGAAACTACGCATAAAACAGCATTACAGGGACCTATACGCAATTAACTATAGACTTTAGCGGTTAGCAGAAAAGAAATACAAGACACAGAAAATAGGGCTCACAAATACAGAAAGGATTAGGGTTAGATCTGAAAATACCACGGGTGGGGCTGGATTGAGAAGATGGAAAAGATCTAGGGGGTTTTCTGCGAAATTTGCAAGACACAGGAATTTTCACGGTAATTACAGAATCTTCCAGGGACCTAATCGTGAAACCTTCACAGTAGCCTCCCATGGAGACCGGCGGCTACTGTTCTTCAAATTGCCGGCGATTTAGGGCACGAGAGGTCGCGGGAAGTGGGGGAAAAGAAAGAGGACGACGAGGGGATTCAATTCCATACCTAACTTACCGCGGAGATGCGTCGTGGTGATCAAATTTCGCAGGTGAAGCAGCGCCAGCGGGTCTGTTCTATTCCTGGGTTGCACTTCTGTTCATTGCGGTTCTGGACGGGGCAAGGGCGTGCAGTGGCGGCGCTGGGCAAGGCCATGACGTGCAGGGGGTGGGCGACGGCATCTGGTGGCGCGTGGACTCGGACGGCGGCAGTTCTGTTCGTGCGCAGGAAGGGCCTGCGGCGGCAGGAGGTGCAGGGCGCTGGTGTGACATCTCAGGTATATGGGAGCCAGACATAGTGCATTGAGTGGAGGATGTGCTCTTGTATGCTATTTAAGGGCAAGATTTTAGGGTGTTTTCTGTAATTTTAGAAAAATATAGGGCTTAATGTGCAAAATGTGTGTGAGGGTGGATAATTTTGAAATATAGGAAGGTTTGATTTGCAATGATGCTTTTACTTTTAAACCACTGTAAAAAGTGAAAACAAACCAGGGAGCTTTTTGAAATGTAAAATTCAAATAGGTTTTAAAAGAACTTTGACTAGTTGTATGGTTTTTAAAATAACTTTGAAACCTCAACTCTCCTGAAGTTGAACCCTGAAGCAAAGTTGTAGAACTTTTTATTCTCTACACTTTTGGTTTTTGGAGCATTTTCATTTGAGCTCCGGTTTGAAAGTTATTAAAGAATTACAATGAGCTCCCTGAACTTTTAAACATTTACAACCGGTCCTCGTCGTCCACCTCCAGCTTCCCTGTTTCCCCCGTGAGCTCCTGCCGCCGGCCTCTTTACTCCGGCAAGCTGCCCGGCCGCCACCTGCCCCCTCGCCGCCCTCCAGCGCCACCTCCTCCTTCCAGCACATCACCCCGCCGCTTGCCAGGCCTTGGTGGGCACCTTCCCGAGCTGCCACGCCATTCCCGAGCTCCCCGCGGCCGCCACGACGTCGCCGGCGTCCAGCACCTGCTCGCCGCCCTCCAAAGCTTCCCCAAGTGCATAAATAGCTCCGTGGCATCCTGCTCGAGCTCCTTTACCACCTCCCCGAGCTCAATTCCGCCCCGGCCCCCTTCTCCCGCGCGTCGCCGCCATCCGCCATTGCGCCGCCGTTCGGCCTCGCCGTCGGCAGCTCGATCCCGAGCCTCCCCTCCCCGACTCCTTGCTCCACCAGCACCACATCACCCTCCTGAAGCTCATAGTGCCGGCCATTTTCCATTTCCCCCACCGGAACGCCCTGCCCACGAGCACGCCACCGTTCCTCCGCCGCCGCAGCTCGGCCACGTCGCTGTCCCACCGCTCCGCCGTCCCCCAGCCCCTGCCAAGTAGAGCAACAGCACCACATCAACCTCACGAAGTTCTCCAGGCACTTGTCATCCACTCCCCGACCCTCCGGCCACCGGAACGCAGTTCCCAAGCTCCCAGCCGCCGCCGCCGCCTCTGTCTGCCGTTGCGCCGCCACCATAGTGCCTCCCCAGCCCAACTCCGGTCACCCCTGAGTCCGCCATAAGCTCCTGAGCATTTCCCCTCCCTTTGTCCTCGCCGCCGACGAGCTATCTCGCCGGAATTGGTCGCCGGTGATCTACCCCGAGAGGAAAACCAGCCAGGGACCTGATTGCTTTATTTTAGAACTTTCCAGGGGCCTTTTTGTGAAGAATCAGTACCTTTTTCCAATTCAAATTCAGCCAACTTTGAAAATTCATAGGGAATTGTAGAAAAATCCAAAAATGGCAAAACCAGTTCTGTTGTGTTCATAAAAATGAGATCTGCAACTTTTGTTACTAAAGTGTAGTTTGAAATCAATTATTTTTGAAGTTATTTAAATGTTTTCAAAAAGGGATCTTTTGTGTATAACTTGTGTGATTTAATTTTATTTCCTGTAATTCTTGGCTACTAGTTAGCTTAAGTAGTGTTTAGTTTTGTGTGAAAAATTCAAAACCAGTACAATTTTGTAATTTGAGTAATTTCAAATTTGGTCAAATTAAGTTCAAATCAAGATAGGTTTAATTAAGTAAGTTTTTAATAAAATCATGCTTATATATCTTTATGTTACAATCTTATGGACTTAATATGACTGCTAAAAATATTTGAAGAATTTCTATCCATGTTTGAATTAAGTTTTAAATTTAAACTTTAAATTTGAATGCAATTCAAATTGCTTTAGGAAATATTAGCCAAAAATTAGGAAAAATTTATGGTAGGCTTATTTATTATTAATAAACCCACTTAGACAAAATTTGAGGTTACTTTCCATATAAGTTCAAATAACTAAGCTTTGGGTATAATTAATGCTAAATGTGTTTAAACCTATGATTAGGAATAACTTGCCTTAGCTTTGTGATACTTACTTAAGGACAAGTACTTAGCTGCTTAATGAGTTTGTCAATTTGTTGTTGATGCTGTGTCACACCCGATTTATAAAAACATAAATCGAGCAATCATATATGCGCCAGGATCAAGTCACGCATATATACAACAGATTATCAAGATATCACAACACATGTCACGAATAAAAGCGTATAAATTATAAAATGAATATCTTTATTACAACTGAATCAAAAATCAGTTCAAGGAATGCGGAAGCGTAAAATGAATACATGAAGAGCTGGGCGCCACAGGGACGTCGACTGGGAGACAAACGCCTAGAAGTCGTCGAAGCCGCTGATGTAGTCCTCCACGTTGTCGGGCACTGAGCAGCAGTCGAAGATATCCAAAATAGAACAGAAGATTAGAGAGGCAAGTGTGAGTACAAACTAGTACTCAACAAGTATAACACAGACTATGAGGCTCTAGGCTAGCTGACTCAACTGCATTAGCTTTTAGTCTTGGTAAATTTTATTAAAGCTAATTACTACAAGTGGATGAATTACCATAACCCAATTGCATAAGAATTAATCAATATTAATTAAGAACTACTGAAAACCATCCAAACCAAAACCACCCGGGGAATCTCCCTAATCAATGGTTGATAACCCCACTAATCAGACGGAGGATCTGGGCCGCTCATGACTGTGAGCACAGCTGATATATCAGTTTTACACTCTCGAGAGATTGCACAACTTTACCCACAAGTCGTGAGCTATGCTAGTTGTTCATCACACTTCCTTAGGTGAGATGGCTAGCAAGCACACTACGAGACCGTTACAAAGGATCACGTTGGTAAGGTGTAACCGCTAAGGATTCTGGATCAGCAACGATGGGGCCCACCTCCGGGGGTACAAGACACACAGCACAGACCAAGTCGGAGGAGCAGGGACTATTGAAGCTTACCACCCCTCTTGCCCACGCAGGTAAGTTACTCCCGAACCAACACGACCTAATTAGTAAGTCAAGACCGTCCCATTCCAGTCTTGTGGTTGCGCGGTTGTCCCAGGTTGTCGCTCTATGAACCGGTCCTTATGGAGAGTGGCCAACAAAGCACTAAGCACCGTGCTGGCCCCCTAAACCAAGTTTCTAACAAAACATCTTTTATTGAGACGTGAGCCACTCAAGCACACAGCACAGAGGGCCACTCTCAAAATTAAGTTGCATATACCATTAATCATATTTAATTAAAAAGGACCAAGTGTGTTATAGCGCAGCAACCTAGCATAACTAACCAAAATGCAACCCAAAGGGTATATATATAGGATATAAAGTGGCTAGGAAATCCTTATAGGCATACAGAATTAAAATGCAGTATGAAATTGTATTTAAAGGTGATAGGATGTTCATGTTATACTTCCCTTCCTCGTACTCTCCCGGCTGCTACTCGAACTGCTCGGAAGACGGCTGCTCCTGGTACTGCTCCGGTGGCTCGACGTCTATTCACTATCGTAACAGCAATACATGGGCCACACATGCACACACATGCAAACAATAGCAAAATATAAGAAACAGTACACCAATACAATAGAACAGCACACAAAACTGGCCTAGAACTATTCTACACGTTACAACGATCGCGTGGATATAAAGAACGCTTAAAACGGAGCTAAAACGTGAAAACTACGCTTGAAACAAGACCCAGGGACCTATTTGCGAGAAAAACAGAACTTCCAGGGGGTTCTGGACAAAAACCAGGGACCTAAACGCAATTAAAGGGTAGATATAAGGGCTAGCACGAGAAAACCCAAGGTATGGACCGCGGGTTCAAAATCCAGGAAGCTCAGGGGGTCAACCGGGAAGAAAAGGACCTGTCTGTAAATACTTTTTGAACTAGGGGTGGACGGCGGGTTAATTCCAGAAAAACCCAAGGGCTCTTTAGCAAAAAGACTGGCTGAAGTGGTTTCTCCGGTTCTGGGCCCTTGGATCTACTCTCTACAGCTCGGATTAGATTCATCTCGCGAAGGGGTACGCTTGATTCTCATCCATCCGATCGGGATCTAACGCACCAGAGCCTAACATAAAGAGAATTCAATCCCGCGCGCCGGATCAAGGATGGACGGCCGGGATTTAAGACAAGGGCGAACAGGTACGAGAGCAACACATCCGCTGGACCACGATCCTACGGTCGGGATCAAGGGGCTAAGGATCTAATCCTACCCACTGGCCGCAGATCGGACGGCTCAGAAGAGAGAGGGGGTCCGGCGGCGGTGGAGGTCACCGGAGCTTCCTTCCCGCGGCGGCGCCTCGCCGGAGATGGCCCAACTTCGTGCTCCGGGCTCGGATCTGGACGACATCATGCTCGAGTGCTAGGGCTGGGCACCACGAACGCATCTGGGCACTCGAGGCGGTGAATTTGGGCACGATTAGGGTGTATCGACGGCGAGGGCGGCTCGGGGTGGCTATCAACTCCGGCGTGCGCGCGTTCCAGGGGCTAGGAGGGATCCCGGGCTTCGACATCTAGTGCATAAGCTGCGGGGGAACATGTGGTGCTCACCAAGGGCCTGTGGTAGCCGGTGCTGCAGTAGAGGATGGCCAGCGACGAGATCCCGCGGCGGAGGGGATCGGGCCCTCGCGGGAAGTGATGATGCAGGGGCTCTCCGGGCTACTGGTCACCGGGGATTGATGCGTGGAGGTCCTGTGAAGGCGCCAAAGGGATTAGGGGAGTTCGGGGACCACCGGCGATGAAGAATTGCGGGGGCGGAGCGGCTCACCGGCGGCAGCCTCGTCACGGATTCCTGGCGATGCAGAGGCGTAAGACCCAATTGTTGGGCCCGGGAAGCTCCTGGATGGCAAGGTGGAGCTACTACGGCCTTTGGCTGGAGCTGAAGGGCACCGGAGCGGGGGATCCGCGGCGGAGCAGGGGGCGCCGGGCGGCGGAGCAAGGCGGGCGTGGTGCTTGGGCGTCGGTGGCGGCTGCGGGGTTTAGGGTTAGGGTTCAGAGAGGGTCGGAGCTGCCCTTTGTAGGGCGGCGGAGCAACACTGGCGCGCGGGCCCGGGGAGAGAAGGCCGCCGGCGATCTCGGGGTCGTTGCACGCTGAGGAGGAAGAAGGAGAGGGGAAAGAAGACGCTGACACGCGGGGCCGGCTGGGCAGAGAGCGAAAGGAGAGGAGCGGAGTTCGGGCTGGAGAACGGGGCAAGCTGGGCCAGGCGTGCGCGGCCCATGCGGGAAAAGAGGAGAGGAAAGAGGGGAGGGGCGCTGGGCCTCGGGTGGCCCATGTGGGGAAAGAGGAGGAGAAAAGGAAGCTGGGCTGGGCCAAGGAGTTTTGGACTGCTCCTTTCTCTTTCATTTCTTTTCTCTTTTCTACACTCACTAATTCAAGCCAATCTAATTGAATTCAAAATTCAATTTGAATTCAAATCTATAAACCCAACACAAACAAAATAATGCTGCAGCATGAATGCACAAACAATTTATTCCTATGATAATTTTTATTTCCTCATGTTATAAAATTACTTTAAATGCGAGATAAATTAGGGAAAACCCTGGAAAATTTATTTGAGCTCAAATAATTCCCTTAAAATTTAGGAAGATTACCTTAGGGTGTTACATGCTGGGTGTGTGTTGATTTGTTGAATTACAACTTTATCGTGAAGGAAAGGCTTAACATGTTTGTCACTAAGCATCAATCCTTGCATATCATGTAGACTCGCCGATACTTGAAGACGGAGACTACAAGTTGATCTTGGAACCCGAACCCGGGCTATCTGAAGACTCCGTCCAAGTTACTGAGGAAGTGACTGAAGCCCCGAACCAAGCTTCGGAAGTTTTTAACTCGTCTGACCCTAGCTTCGCTTCCGAAGGCAAGCCCCGTGGCATAACCCAGTTTTCAAATTACGCACTTACTTATTATTTCAGTATTGTGCATTTAAGTTCTAGGAATTGAAGTGAAACCCTAGATGCATGTATCCTAGGAACCTTTGTAATGCTTATCCCGAGTCCTATCGCATAGATGCCTTGCTAATAGGACTGGTAGAAGTCGAGTGATTTCCTGTCGCTCGCGCGATATAGGAGTTGATTGTTTATCAATTCTGTCAATCATTATAAGGATGACGGACGGGGTTATGGTTATGGTAGAAATGATAACAGCATACCCCGTCTGTGTTGATGAAATTTGTTAAGGTCAGAAAGTGTGGTAGTGGTAGTCAAGTGTTTGAAAGTACTAGCCGCATGCCGTAAAATATGGTACACGGTAAGCCTATTACCTGATTGGCCCGGCAAGTGGACTTACCCCACCACTCGACGTTGACTTTTGTTGCACGCACCGTCGGGCGGGAATACGTTCTGCATGGCAGACGGGAGTATGGTCATACAGTCGCGCTGTAAGAATACGTCCCGCACAGTGATGTGCGTATGGTCCTGCAGTCACTTGTGGTGGCCCTGTTCCACGACCCGGAATATGATGGAAACGGTTGCCCGGAAAATTGAAGTTTCCGAGCGTGTGAGTTAGGATCCCTTGCAAGGTATTGAAAATTTGATTCAGAATCATCCGTTTCTCGCGGAGATTGAGACTACTTGACACTTTTGCCACACGGAGTAAAAGTGTAACATGAGGGATACAAATTGTTGATTGATGAAGATCTACCTTGCTTGATTAGAAGTAATGCTCACCTAGAATGGATAAAACTACTAGAATTTGATGGCTAAAATATGAAAAGTTAGTTCATACTCTTTGTTTCTTTTCAGCAAAAGAAATTTAGAGCTTCCAACCAAGCATGGTCTAGTTTCTGGGAATTTTCCTAGAACCCGGTTAAGTCTTGCTGAGTATCATTATACTCAGTCTTGCTAGAACTGCTTTCAGGTATGCCGGTTGAGAACCAGGCCGATAGTGCGTCCTGCCCCTTTGCTGTTCCGCCTAGTTGGTCCGTGGAATCGGATCCGTCCCCGGCCGGCATTAACCCCTCGGAGTGACACCATCGACTGGGCTACGCATGGTGCTGCTGATGGCGACGTTGTTAGTCGCGTTGTCTTTCCGCTGTGACTTTGGTCAACGGGTGTTTACCCGTTGCTTTTAAATAACCCTTTGTTAATTTGCTCCAGTCAGGGCTGGAGAAAACTGGTTTGTAATAATGCTACTTACTCTGTGGTAAAGGCTTGCACTGTTATGTACCTGGAGCTCATCTTGTATGAGTATAACCTACTTTGATCCTGTGTAACCGTGGTTGCATCGGGCGATGACCCGACAGACTCATGGGTTGTTCCGTTTGAAGTGCATTTGAGATCATCTTGCCTTTGTAGCGATGATTAGTGCGCTTCAACCGGAATAATTCAGGCGGTTCTGCCACAGCTGGGCACGGTAGCGGCTGTGCAAGTGGGAGGAGCAGCGCTGGGCGGCGCTGGCAGGGCCGGCCTGCAGGCTGCGCAGGGGGAGGCACCGCGTTGGGTAGGGCCAGGACGTGCAGGGACTCGGGCCGGCGGCTGCTCTGCAGGTGGCGCACATGGCAGGGGGAAGAGCAGACGCAGGAAGCGCAGGGGGAAAGGCAAGGCAGGCAAGGCGCGCACGGGAGAGAAAGAAGGGCGACGCTCCTGGCGGCGGCCCGGGGCTGGGCGACGGCGCGTCTGGTGGTGGCTCTGGGCGATGCAGGAACACGAGGGGGAAGGCGCGCTGCAGGGGCACGGCGGCGGCGCAGAGTCGAGCGGATGAGGAGGATGCGTGGGGCAGCAGGTGCTAGGGCAACGGCGCTGCATAGGAAATAGATTGCGAGCAGGAGATCATGCTGCGGCCTGAGGGTTTTGGCTCGCCCTTTATAGGGGTGCTGTGTGCGAGGAGTCCGAGTTCTCCCCGTGCACGGGTTGGACCTCAACCGAAAACGAAACGGGTTGGGTCTGAACAGAAAGCGAAAAGGGGAAAAGGAAATGACAGGTGGGGTCGAGGAGGCGCATTGGGATGGGACTCGTTCCTATGTCCGCATTGCTCACGGAAAGCGAGATTAGGTTGACCAGTGGGTTCCACAATTTAGCGAGCAAATAGAAGAGGTAACAGAAAAAGAAAACGAGATTGACCGAGTGAGTTCAGTTATGTGCCGAAACAGGTTCGAGTGAGGGCCGAACGTGAAAACGAGCTGATTGTGCTGGTTGAACATGAACGAGTTATTCAAGAGCGCGAAAAAGAGAAGGAAAGGATCAGGCCAAGTCGTTAGGGCTGACAGTGACCGAACATTGTCGAAAAAACACTAAAGGCAAGCCACGAGGCGTCGTTTTCAAGCATGACTTGATCGGGGGAAACGGTTAGAGGATCAGGAGCTCGAAGGGACATCTTAAAGATTCAGAGAGGACAAGGTTAAAAGGACGTACAACAAGATACGGCTCGGTCCGACTGCGATGAAAATCAAAATAGAAATATTTTCCAAAACATATTTTCATGTTTAAAATAAATCTAGAAAAGTCCAGATAAATATTTCAAACCACGAAAAATATATCCAGAAGAATCCCAAAAATTTCCGAGGAAACTCGGGAGTTAATTTGGGTCACGAGGATTCCAAATAAAATATTTGGGACTCATGAAAAAGAATTTTACAGCTTTCCAAGTAAAAAAAATGGATCTAGCTCTTGGATAATTAGAATAATTGCTAGAAAAATCTTTAAAATTCTCGAAAAATCCTATTGATAGATAAACGCATTGTAAAAGATATTCACATCCTAAAATTAAATATTTTAGGGTGTGACAATATACAAGGAAGAAAGGTGTTTGTCCTGTGGCTTTGGACGGCTGAGTCCGAAGCCCCTAGACGACATGTGGCAGCTCATGCACCCATTTGCCTCCCTTCTTGCTATTTTCATCGTAAAGTCTCTTCTTGAGGCCGTCAATGATCAAGCCGTTCGCCCTTTCAACTTGTCCATTGGCCCTTGGGTGTGCAACCGAGACATATTTAACTTCGATGCAAGCATTCTCACAGAACTCCCAGAACTGGTTTGCCGTGAAGTTTGATCCCAAGTCCGTGATGATGGTGTTGGGGAAGCCGAAACGATGCAAAATATCTGAGATGAAGTCGACGACCTGATCTGGCGTGAGCTTGGCTATCGGCTTGTACTCGATCCACTTAGTAAACTTGTCGATAGCCACCAGAACATGGGTAAAACTGCCTGGCGCCGTCGTGAAGGGCCCAATCATGTCAAGACTCCAACAAGCAAAAGGCCAAGATGGCGGTATAGTGATGAGGCTATGAGCTGGAACATGAGTCTGTTTGCCGAAGAATTGACAATTTTGGCACCTGCGCACGAGATCTTCCGCGTCGGTCACTGCAGTGGGCCACCAGAAACCGGCCCTGTATGCTTTCCCCACCAGCGTTCTTGAAGCCGCATGGTTTCTGCAGACACCCTCATGGATATCCCGCAGTATGTCGTAACCGTCTTCCGTTGTGACGCACTTCATGAGAACTCCTGACCGAGCGCCGTGCCGATAGAGCTTGCCGTCGACCAGGACGAAGCCCTTGCTTCTTCGCAAGACGCGTGCCGCCTCCGCGCTCTTGGCGTCAATTCCTACTGGTAGCCGTTGATCTCGAATGAAGTCGATAAAAGCCTCTCGCCAGTCCTCCCCCAGCACCATAACCTCTCGATCGGGTTGTTGGGGACCCGCGTCGATGGTTACCTGCGGAGAAGACTTGATGGATGGCTGCTTGAGCTCCTGGACAAAGACTCCCGGCGGGACCTTAGCACGTGTGGACCCTAGTTTGGACAGGATATCCGCGCCAACGTTGTGCTCCCGCAATACATGGTGAACCTCCAAGCCGGAGAAATTGCTTTCCAACTTGCGCACTTGTTGTACATAAGCATCCATCATCTCCTTGTTGAAGTCCCATTCCTTGTTGACCTGCTGAACAACAAGAAGAGAATCGCCATATACAAGTAGTCGCTTGATCCCTAGTGATATCACCAAACGAAGGCCGTGAAGCAAGGCTTCAGACTCGGCTTCATTGTTGGATACCGCCCACAGGATCTGAAGGACGTATTTTAATTGTTCACCTCGTGGAGAAATAAGCAGAACACTGGCGCCGCCGCCGTCGAGCTTGAGGGACCCGTCAAAATACATGGTCCAGTGCTCTGGCTTGTCCACTGGGGTTGGGACTTGATTCTCCCTCCATTCAGCCATGAAGTCGACTAGAGCCTGTGACTTGATTGCAGTGCGTGGTTTGAAGTCGATTGACAAAGCCCCAGTTCCACTGCCCACTTGGATACGCGCCCCGAGGCATCTTGATTATGAACAATATCCCCCAACGGGAAATCCGTGATCACAGTAATCTTGTACTCGTCGAAGTAATGGCGTAGCTTTCTTGATGTGATTAAGATTGCGTATAAAAGTTTTTGAACAGTTGGATACCGTACCTTGGATTCGAAGAGGACTTCGCTGATGAAGTAGACAGGCCTCTGCACTCCAAACGCATGGCCTTCCTCGCCTCGTTCGACTACAATAGCACTGCTGACAACATGAGTTGTTGCCGCGATGTAAAGTAGTAGATCCTCCCCTGGCAACGGTGCTGTAAGGATCGGAGGTGACTGAAGATGATATTTCAGATCCTGCAAAGCCCGCTCAGCCTCCTCCGTCCATTGGAACTTATCTTGGCATTTCAGGGTCTTGAAGAAAGGTAGTCCTCTCTCCCTGAGTCGGGAGATGAACCTGTTCAGGGCCGCCATACAACCTGTTAACTTCTACACATCCTTGATTGTGGCCGGAGCCTCCATATCAGTGATGGCCATGATCTTTACAGGGTTGGCTTCAATGCCCCAGTTGCTGACGATGAACCCGAGCAATTTCCCTGAAGGTACTCCAAAGACGCACTTGGTGGGATTGAGTTTCCACCGAAATCTGCGCAGACTGCTAAATGTTTCCTCCAAATCTGCAATTAAGTCGCTGGACGCCCTGGTCTTGATGACGACGTCGTCCACATAAGCTTCAACATTCCAGTGCAGCTGATCTCCCGTTTAATGGCCTCACGCTTGTCGTGGGCAAACCTCCGCAGGCGTTGCTTTTTAGGCGTAGCCTTCGGGTGTACATTCAAAGCATGCTCGATCAACTCCCTGGGGACCCCTGGCATATCCGCTGGTTTCCATGCGAATATGTCTCGGTTAGCCCGAAGGAAGCTGACGAGCGCGAATTCCTATTTGTCACCTAAGCCGGCACCGATGACAGCGGTCTTAGATGAATCTCCCTCCTGAAGCTGGATCGTCTTGAGGGCCACGTCATCAGTCGACTGGATGCTCAACTTGCTGACCTTCTTGGAAGGAATCTCCAGCCCAGATTGGGAAAGCTGCTGCGCGGCCGCGAGTACTTCTCCTGAAGCATCTGGCACGCGAGCAGTCGAAGCATATTGGATTGCCTCCTGATTACAGTTGTATGACTTCTTCAGGTCGCCACGGAGGGTGAGTACTCCACTGAGTCCTGGCATCTTAAGAAGCAAATAGACATAATGCGGCACTACCATAAACTTGGCGAGTGCCGGTCGACCCAATATGGCATGGTAAGAAGATTCGAAGTTAGCCACCTCGAATTTGATGAACTCGGTACGATAGTTCTCCCGCGTGCCGAAAGTGACTGGGAGGACCACCGTACCCAGCAGGTGTGCCGCGTTACCTGGGACGATGCCGTAAAAGGGGGACTTGCTAGGAATCAGCATGTCCTTGAAATCCAGGCCCATTTTCTTCAGAGTGCTGACGAAGATGAGATTGAGCCCACTCCCGCCATCAATGAGGACCTTGGTGAGCTTGACCTCTGCCACCACAGGATCCAGAACCAAGGGGAACTTACTGGGCTCCGAAAAGCTCATCCACTGGTCGTCGCGGGAGAACGAGATGGGGACCTCCGACCAACGGAGTGGTCGTGGTATCGCCGGCTCGATGGACAAAATCTCCCGGAGAAGCAGCTTCTGGTCCCGCCTGGAACCAAAATCCTCGTCTCCCCAGAAGATGACGTTGACAACCTTCGAAGCGTCTTGAAACTTCGGGTTGCGCCCATGATCTTCTTGATCATCATCCTTGGGTTCTTTGTCAGCAGGCTTCTTGTTCTTCTTTCCGCCACCGGAGTTGCTGAACGTCCTTCGAAGGTGGTAGCAGTCGATGGCGGCGTGGTTGGCGCCCGGATGCCATGGGCACTTCTTCTGCAGGAGCTTCTCGAACTCCTCCTACATCATCGACTTCTTGCCCCGCGAAGGACGCTCGATGGCCGCGATGACATCATCTGGCTTTCGCTTCCGGGGTGGACCCGAAAAGTCCCGCGGGCCTTTGTCGTTGCGGTTGTCGTTTGGGCGCCGCAGATTGCTATCTTGACGCTGCGGAAACCGCTCCCGCATCTTCTCCTCCTGTTCGGACCAATCGTGCATCATATCACGAAGGCCCGCAACGGTCTTCGGCCTGTTCCGCCCGAAATCCCTGTAGATGCCCGGGTCGGTGATGCCGTTGTAGAAACAATCGATGATGTCGTCCTCCGAGATGTTGGCGATGGTGGCGAGAACGTCGAAAAAATGACGTGTGTAGGACCGCAGAAGCTCATTACGTTCCTGCTTACACTGAGCAAGATCGTGATGAGTACCTGCGCGAGCAATCGCTCCCTGGAAGTTGTCGATGAAGACCTTCTTGAGGCGCTCCCAGGAGTCGATTGAGTTGCTGCTGAGGCTTTCCAACCAAGTAAGCGGTGCAGGGTCCAAAGCCATCGGGAAGTAGACGACTTTGGTGATATTTGAACCCCCTGCGACCTCAATGGCCGTAGAGTAGCAACGGAGCCACTGCTGGGGAGCCTGCCTGCCGTCGTACTTGGTGATGCCGATCGGCTTGAAGCCCTCTAGGTACTTGTAGCTGCTGAAACGAGCAAAAAAAGCAGGGAATCGATCGTTACAGTCAATACCTTCAGTTTCGACTTCTTCGTGGACCTTGCGCCTGGAGGAGATCACGGTCTGCACGTCGCGACCTTCATTGATGTGCTAGCGCAGGTCCTCTGGAGAAGGTCGATGATTGGCCTGTCACGGATGACCCCCTTGCGGTGGCTGTTGCCTCCCGCCAGGGGCCTGACTCCCACGGGCGTTTTCGTTGCTTATCTGGTGTCCAGGACGGCCGCCAGCCGTTCAGCTGTGAGTCTGACTTCGACTCTCGCCCACGCGCTCCTCCCTGATGGTGGACGCCGGGTTGTGTTGATCCAGCTGGATCCAAGCCCTCTGTGCGTAGAGAAGTGCTTGACGTACCTCCGGATCGTGGCTGCGCTCGAGGATGGCCGTCACCCTGGCGATGTTGGCCACCGGAGTCCTGAAACCCCGTTCGCTTACGGCGGCGAACTCAGGGTCAAGCTCGTGATGCATAGATCGCCTACGCTCGTTGGCCCTCCTCTACCGGATTGTGCGGGCCCTGTTCCTGGCCCTCCGCGCCTCACGATCGGCGTCGTTCTCGTCGCCAGCGTTGGCCGTGATCTCATCTTCGGAGATCGCTTCAAAGTTGACGATGGGAAGATCCCCATCATCCTCGCCTTCTTCGGCCATCAGCACCTGGTGGGAGGAAAGATCATGAGAGCTTTCATCGACTAGTTCAGTCGACCCCTCTACCGCGGTGGCAATGGCCTGCCCTCTTGAAAGGGCAATGGCTCGAGGTGAGCCACAAGCCGACCTTCTGCCTCGAGTAGATCGGAGAGCATCATGCCCCTCCAATGCATAATGCGCCCCTTGTACCCAACCCCCGTTCTTCAGTAAGGCTGAAGAACCTTTGGACGCTGATGACTGGCTTCATATCATCGAATCGAAGTTCGCCCTCTTGACTATACCTTACGCGGCTTCGAGTAAAGCTTCTTTTGCTGCCCAGCAACTTCGCGGTGCTGCTCGTATATGGTGGGATAATTTCTATGCCATGCAGCCCGCGGGACATGTCATCTCCTGGGATGAATTTCGGACTGCCTTTAGGGCACATTATATTCCCGAAGGATTGCTGGAGCGAAAGTTGAACAAGTTCTTGGCACTTACCCAAGGTTCCAATACGGTATTGCAGTATGCATAGACTTTCAATCATCTGTGCCAATATGCAAGTTATCATGCAGATAATGATGCCAAGAAACAAGATCGTTTTCGTCGTGGCCTTAATACCAAGCTCAAGGAGTGCCTGAATCTTGTTAGGGCTAATAATTTCAGTGAGCTGGTTAATATGGCCTTAACCCAGGAGGATTGTATCATGGCACATCGTGCTGAGAAGAAAAGAAAGACTCCTACTGGACCCATGAGTGCTCAATCCCCAAGGTATCGGGTTGTTCCTAACACCCAGATCAGAGTGCCACAGAGGAATGCCCCGTTTGGCAGATTGGTTTTCAGGCCGCCCCAACAACAAGGAAAGTATAGACCTCCCGTACCTCCACCGCAACTACCGCAATCTGGTCCAAGGCCAAATGTGCAACAAGCTCCACAGAGAGGCAGCAATTATTGTTGTTTCAATTGTGGGAGTGCGGATCATTTCATCAGGGATTGTCCACGACCCAAGAAACCCAATCAAGGACAGAGCTCCAATCAGGGTAACCAGAATAAGGGTAAAAGGCCGATGATGCAAGTCCGGCAAGGGCGAATTAACTTCATCACCCTTGCAGAACTTCTGGACGGAGCCCCCGTCATGTCGGGTACGTTCTCTATTCATCATCAACCAGTTGTTACATTATTTGATTCCGGAGCAACTCATAGTTTTATTAGTAACAACTGTGGTACCCGAATAGGACTTGATCTTTGTCCTACTAAGGGGTCGTATATGATTTCTACCCCTGGAGGTAAGATTACATCTGATCAAACTGTCAAAAAGGTGCCAATTCAGTTCGGTAGCAAAGAAATCAGAACAGATTTGATTCTATTAAACTTAGAGGGTATTGATGTTATACTTGGGACAAATTGGATGACAAAACATAGAGTATTGCTAGACATCTCTTCCCGAATTATTGAGATTAACTCACCACATCAAAGAGCCACTACCCTCTATCTGCCTCAGCAAGAGTATCTGCATTCTTGCACTTATGCCATCACTAACATCCAAATAAGGGATATTCCTGTAGTTAGTGAGTTACCCGATGTCTTTTTAGATGATTTGCCTGAAATGCCACCAGATAGAGACATCGAATTCATTATTTAACTTCAACCTGGCACTGCTCCTATTTCCAAGAGGCCATATGGCATGCCTCCAAATGAATTGGCCGAGTTAAAAATCCAAATTCAAGATCTTCTCGATAAAGGTTTCATACGCCCTAGTTCTTCGCCTTGGGGTTGTCGCGCTCTCTTCGTTAAGAAGAAGGACAATAGCTGTAATATCCAGGTAGTTAGACAACTAGATACTAAGTTTGGGTGAATTATATGTATGCATGTTATAGTGTATATAAGTTGTACAAGACATCAGGGGTATAATTGTAATTTAGAAATTGTGTAAGTACTTGAGTATAAGTGTGTAAAAGTACTTTTAAGTGGTAAACCTAAATCATTGTACAGAAGAACAGTGCAAAAGTTAAATAAAACATAAGAAAAATGGACTTTATTGGAAACTAGGGATCTATGTGTAATTAACACAAATATAAGGGGTTT
Source organism: Panicum hallii (assembly GCF_002211085.1). Classification (NCBI taxonomy): domain Eukaryota; kingdom Viridiplantae; phylum Streptophyta; class Magnoliopsida; order Poales; family Poaceae; genus Panicum; species Panicum hallii. Next base: position 13,133 of record NW_020356185.1, on the reverse strand, counting down.
ACATGTGAAATGGTTAAAAGGTAAAAGTAAAACTCAGTTTTACTTAAGGACTAAAATGTAAAAAGAACTAGTAATGATGACTGCAGGAAAACTTGCAAAAAGACCCTCAACATTAAAGCATTATGTTTGAATTACAAGACAAAGTTTATAATTTGAATTGTGCTTTAAAGTTTAAAATAAAACTATATTCTTTGAGATTTTGAACTTGAACCTTAAAGCATTCTTGTAGGATTTGAAATTCTCTACAATTTTGCTTTAGACACTTTTCTCATTAGGCTTTTGTATCAACGGGAATTTTCCCTTTACAAAGGAGTCCCTGGAAATCTCTAGATTTGCAAATCAGTCCTTCTGACCCTGTCTGCCTTCTTCCTCCTCTGTCACGAGTGCTTCCTCTCTGTTCTGCCTCTGCTCCCGCCGCTCATCGCCGGCACAACAGCCCGAGCACCACCTCCTACTAAATTTTCTTCCACGCGTCGCTTCAAAGCTCTACCACCGCTCCTAATCCCCGGCGCTGGCATTTCTACCGAGTGCCACGATGTGCTGGTACTGCCAGCACCACCTGAGCGCCGGCATTTCCCTGCTCGCCGCCCCGCCGCGTGGAGGAAGCATTAGAGACCCCCGGAGCTCTATCTTGTGGGCGCATCAGTACCGCAAGCGTCTCCTCAACCCATTCCTTCCATTAGCTAGTCTTTTCCTTGCCCCTGGACACCGGAACGCCGTCGCCATTCACCCACAACTCCGGCAAGCTCGGCGCTACCGCGGGTCCACTCTTGCAGCCCTTTTCCACCCCATCCAACGCCACTGGGAGTTTCCCCTTGGTACCCTGAAGCTTTTAGAGCAGAGCCTCGTCGCCCAGCTTGCCGGTGTGCCGCCGTCCAGGTCCTCCCCGTCGCCGGCCGCCTGCTCCACGCGGGTAGGCCCATACGCCACCGTAGGGGTCCAACCGAGCACCTTCCCGGGTAGCCCTCGACCTCCTCTAGCTTTTCCCCCTCTTCTCCCCACTATTGCGACCCGAGCATCACGGATTTGGCCGGTCAAATACCGCCGCCCCTCTTTGACCACGGCCAGGGACTCCATTGGAGAAGACAGTAAAGTTTCAGGGGGTTTTGAGCTAAAGCTAGGGGCTGTTTTGTAAACCCTATTTGAGTTCCCTGCTGTGAACTTTGAAAATGCGTAGAAAACAGTAGAAAAATCAGAAAAATACGAAATTGGTTGGGTTAGAAACCTTATGCTAAGCTCTGCAACTTTTATTTTATAACCATGCCATGAAAGTGCATAGTTTATTCTGGATTTTAAATGCTAATAAAAGGATGCATTAATTAAATCTTGTGAACCATAGCCTTGTTACTGTTAGTTTTTGGAGCATGTGTTGTAGGTAATGTAAATAGCTCTGTGTAAATTTTTGAGGCCTAGATCAGCTCTCTAGCTAGAGTATTTGATTACTTTTGTTATAAGTTAATAAAAGCTTGGCAATTAAATTTCAGAAGTATCTATGCATATTTAGGAATGAAATTTTTGCTATAGTTTAGTCTTTATGAGTGTGATATAACATAAAAATTTGAGAAACAGAAACCTAACATAACTTGAGTTATAAATTTCAAACTTAGATTTCAAGATAAATCATAAATAATCATTAGAATGCATGAAAGTTTGTGAACTTTTCTGGAATGCTAGACTTAAAAAGTTTATGATGTCTTTAAGTTTTGAACCCTAATATAAAACTCTAGTTATAGTTATACCTTGAAATTTCAAATCTTGATCTTGTTTAAAATTTAGTAAGTTGTTAGTTATTGAATAAAATATCTAGAGTAATGTTATTTCAAATAAACCCCTTTAGGGTAATTTTCATAAGTATTAATTTAATTTTACTAAATTATAATTTGCCTAAGATTAATTCAAGGTTAACCATAATAAAATAATAACCTAAAGTTAATTACAATATTTAGCTAATCAATGGGAATTGCTAAGTGTGTGTAGTGTTGCTTAAGGTAATTATATACACTACCTAATATAGTTAAGTTGGATGTTTAAGGTAACCCACCCCGGTTGCCTAACGAGACTAGTTAGTTTAATTAGTACTCGATAAATGACTGCCCAGTACAGGGTAGTTAGATTATCGTCGTAATGTAATGTTTCTTCAGTTGGATTGCAACTTTATTGTGAATTAATATACATATATACATGTGCATGCCATAACATATAACTTTGCATCTCATATAGACTCGACCACTCTCGCTGACGGGGATTATCAGCGGATCCCGGAACAAGGAGGATATTCTGAAGACCCCGGAACTCTCGTCGCGGATTTCTCCGAAGCCCCGAACCAAGGTTCGGAAGAAAATAGTTTGACTAACCCCAACCCTACCAGCGAAGGCAAGCCCCGGACATAACCCCTACTTTATTACACTGCAACCTATACTATTTATGTATATCTTTATGCATTAAGTTTTTAGGAGTTGCTTGTAAACCTTAGTTGCATAATTCCAGGAACCTATGTATTGAACACTAGAACTTGAGTCCGAATAGCTGCTTTGCTTATAGGACCGGTAGAAGTCGAGTGATTTCCTGTCACTCGCGCGATTTAGGAATTGTAATGTTTACATTCCTGTTATCACTATAAGGATGCCGGACGGGAGTTTTATGAGGTATCATGGTCAAGATGATACCCCGTCTGTGTTGATGAATTTGTTAAGGTCGCAGTGTGTGGTAGCGGTGGCTAAGCGTTTGAAAGTACTAGCCACATGCCGTGAAATATGGTAAGCGGTAAGCCTAGTAACCGATCGGCCCGAGGAGTGGACATACCCCCCACCACATGTATTTGCTTCTTTTGGTTACTTTATTCGACGTGTAGGCATATGTGTTGCTGGGCAACCAGAAGTACGGGTTTTGTAGTCGCGCTACAGACGTACTTCCTGCACTTTGGATGTGCATATGACCTGCAGTCGCTTGTGGTGGATCTGATCCACGAGTCGGAATGAAAGGCAAACGGTTGCTTCGGAACGACCCTGTGGTGTTCCAAGCGTGTGTGTTAGGTTTACCTTGCAAGGGTTGAATCTCGATTCAGAATCGTCCGCCTCTCACGATGTATGAGACTGCTTATCCCCTTTATCACATAGAGTAACAAGAGTAATTATGTGATTATCTAAGATGATGTTTGAGTAAAGATTCTACCATGTCTGACTAGTTATAGGTGCTTACCTAGAATGGTTAATCAACTAGAACCTGAAAGCTAAAAGTTGAAAATAAGGATCTACTCTTTGCTGCTTTTCAGCTAAAAACCCTAGCCAAAGCTAAAAGCCATCATGAGTCTAGTTATGGGTTAAGATATACCCAATTCCGGGTAAGTCTTGCTGAGTATTAGTATACTCAGTCTTGCTTTTGTTGATTTACTTCAGGTAATCCTTCTGATGAGCCCGCATTCATTACACTGTGGCCTTACCCTTTACCTGATGGTTGGTCCGTGGAATGGGATCCGTCCCCGGCCAACACAGATTCCGCCGAGTGATATTATGTCAGGGCTAGCATAATATCTGTAATGACGACTTGTATAATGACTACGCTTTTCAAACCCCGCTGCTTTAACTAGAAACTTGAACTTGTTTTGTAATAAACTCTCCTCAGTGAGAACAAATGTTATTTTTGTATATTTTTGTAATATAACTGCCTGTGGTGTAAATTATTTTGGCATTATATCTCTGGACTCACCTTCGTGTGAGGTACCTTGTTGGATCCTGAGTTCGGTGGTTTATCGGGACGTTACCCGACAGACCAATAGTATTATACCGTTTGAAGTGCAAGGTAGCCCTCCAGTGAGGACTAGCGTACTTGAGCCGGTATAATTCAGGTTGGTTCTGCCACAGCTGGTATCAGAGCTAACAAGTGTACTCTGGAGATATAATTAGCCTTAAAAAGTAATTTTTAGTATAAAAATTGATTAATCAAGTAATTGCGAACTGCGATGGTTCGTTAAGGATTATGTATAGTACGTAAGCCCTAGGGTAATGTTATTATGGGAATTAGAGGTGGCTGTAATATATATATATAATTCTGACTTCCAGCATTACTTTTCTGTTGAAACTTAAATTTATGCACAACTCAACCTTACTTTCTGTAACGACATCTTCGATCGTGAGGTAAGAAGGTAAGGATCCTCAGCCAACTGAGGGAGCTTGGCCTTCCTGTCGGTGATGCGAACCGAAAGCTGTTTCTCAAGCAGTGGCCTACTTGAGATGCTGCCAATGTACCAACCTCGGTTGACTACATTGGGAGTATATGGTTCGGCGCAGGGTATGGCGATCGCTGTTCATACCCCCGCATTTTGCGGTACCCCCGTGAATACGTTGTTTCAATAACGTATGTTAACGTTGTCTGTATGGCGGTAATTGTACAGATACTGTTTCTATAGTGAGCAGTAATGAATGGGGACGCTTTCATGACATGCTGGCATGAAAGGTTCATTGAATATATATATGCATTGTGGTTTTCTGCAGGTACACTAACCACGAATTCCGAAACTAGGACGGATAGGGTTTATCGACTAGTTATTAAGGAGAGACGTATGTATTATGCCACCGAAACTAACCACGTAAGACCAAGATTACTTGGCAGTTACTTTTGGTTGTGAGATCGATTAGTACATGCATGCATAATCCATTAATCAACTAAATTGAATGTTTAAATTGATGCTTCCTAAGAAATAGACAACATGTTGGTATTTCTTAATTTGGGTAAGTAAGAATCTTTAGATGAGTATCTTAGGCATCCATCTGATTTCCAGCCTTTGCTGTTATCAGAATCATCTATCTTAATCCATTTACCTTGTGAGCTTTCCGCAGGGTAAATATATCTTACCATTTGCATTGTTGTCGCAGATGGCTGCTCCTGCTAATACCTTTTGGGATCAGGAGGGGCACTTTCACACCAATGGTTTACATTGGGAAGGGTTTCCTCGTCTTTTGTGGGAATCCTTGAGTATGTTCCATTATACAGAGCCTCCTCTGTATGATGGGGTAGAGTATCGTGAAGAAGGAGTTTCCCGCTGCAGGGTTAAGATGATGATTCCTCAACACCCTTTCCGTTCCTTATGGCCTCCCATAGAAGTGGAAGTGGTTGGATATCGTCTAGTGGATACTCTTGAAACTGCTGCTTTAGAAGCTATCAAAACTCTTTTGCAATCAGCATCCAATTGAAGTTGCCGCATATCCTATTGGGTTATTTCCTACCATAGACCCGGGTAATACGGACTGGGATTTTCGGACAGACCATCATGGTCATCTGCTAGGGGATCTGGCTGAAGAAACCGTCCGTATGGTTACCAGGTTCATGGATGTGCAATATCATTATCAAATGTTACTGCGTCATGGAGTAAGTCAGATAACTGGTGTGGCTCAAAGCCACTATCGGAACGCTGACCATCAAGTAACCCAAATAGAAGAATTACAAGCTTTGGTGACTCAGAAGGATGAAATTATTGCAGCAAGAGATGAGACAATCCTCCATCGTGAAGATCAGATCAATGAGAGTGATCATATTATCACTCAGCGTGACACTGTTATTGAGTTCCTACAGGCACAAATTCATGATCTGATACTTGTGGCTGATGATGCCCAGGCTCACATTGAGGAATTGCAGCAGCAACCGATACTTCCCGCTATACCCATAGTACCTGAAGAAGAAGAAGAAGACCCCGAAGAGATTGAGGGTGTTTCAGAGATTGACTCTGAGCATGGGGATCCAGTTCTTAGTCCCTATCACTCTTCTTCTGGCAGTCAATCTTCTGTAGGCAACTTCGACGATTTTTAGTTTAGTAAATCGTCGACTATCTAGATGTAACCTATGGGGAGTGTAATAACTTAAGGAGTGTGTAACTTAGCTAGATCTCATGCCAATTGTTGTAACATAGATGGCCTGCGTAGAGATCTTTCGGATGTACGATGCGGAAAACAAAAGAACCAATATTGTAATATAAGTTTCCTGTTTTATCATCTTGTTCATTATCCTTATGATTCTGAAATGAGATGATTGAATGGAGTATGTGATTTGTTTATATTTTCTGAAAACGGGAGTAAGGCTATATGGTTAATAATGGACATCTCCTTTATTTCAGATGGTTGGAGCTACACGGGGAACCCCTGAGGGTTTTCGGGCTGATCAGGCCAGCGGTTCTCAGCAACCGCCACCACCTCCTCCCAACCTTGCCGAAGTCATGGCTCGGCAAACGGAATTGCTTAATTTGTTGGTTCAGGCACAACAGAATCAGCAGCATCAATTCCGAGGAGGCCGGGATGATCGCAATTCTCCTGTGGCTAGTTACCAAGATTTCCTCAGCACCCAGCCGCCTTTCTTCAGTAAGGCTGAGGAACCATTGGATGCCGATGCCTGGCTCCATATTATTGAATCAAAGTTCGCTCTCCTGACCATACCATGTGCGGACTCTAGCAAAGCTTCCTTTGCTGCTCAACAACTTCGTGGTGCTGCTCGAATCTGGTGGGATAATTTTTACGCCATGCAACCCGCAGACCATGTCATCACTTGGGATGAATTCCGGGTCGCTTTCAGAGCACATTATATTCCAGCCGGATTATTGGAGCGAAAGCTTAATGAATTCCTGGCTCTTACTCAAGATGCCAATACAGTTCTGCAGTATGCACAGAATTTCAATCATCTATGCCAGTATGCAGGGTATCATGCCGATAATGATGCCAAGAAACAAGACCGTTTCCGCCGAGGCCTTAACACCAAACTCAAGGAACGCCTGAACCTTGTAAGGGCTAATATTTTCAGTGAGTTGGTCAATATGGCATTAACTCAAGAAGACTGTATTGTGGCGCATTATGCCGAGAAGAAGCGGAAGAACCCTGCTGGACCCTCGAGTGCCCAACCACCGAGGTATCGGGTTGTTTCCAATACGCCGCCCAGAGCACCACAGCGCAATGCTCCAACGGGAAGATTGGTTTTTAGGCCGCCTCAGCAGCAAGGAAGGTACAGACCTCCTGTGTCCCCGCAGCAAGCACAACAATTTGGCCAACGGCCAAATATTCAGCAAGTGCCACAGAAAGGCAGCAACTATCGCTGCTACAATTGCGGAAGTGCGGACCATTTCATCCGAGATTGCCCGCGGCCTAAGAAATTTAATCAAGGGGAAAGCTCCACCCATGGAAACCAGAATAAGGGCAAGAAGCCGGTGATGCAAGTCCGACAAGGACAAATCAACTTCACCACTCTTGCAGAACTTCCAGATGGAGCTCCTGTCATGTCAGGTACATTTTCTATTCACCATAAACCAGTTGTTACTTTATTTGACTCTGGAGCAACACATAGTTTTATTAGTAGCAACTGTGGAACCCGACTAGGACTTGAATCCTGTTCTATCCAGGGGTCATATATGATCTCTACCCCTGGAGGAAAAATCACCTCCAACCAAATGATTAAAAGTGTGCCAATTCAGTTAGGAAGCATTGAAGTTAAAACTGATTTGGTTTTATTACAATTGGAGGGTATTGATATTATACTTGGGACCGATTGGATGACTAAACATCGAGTACAGTTAGACATATCTTCCCGAGTTGTTGAAATTGAATCACCATACTATGGGATCACCACCCTTTATTTGCCTCAGCCAGAATGTCTGCACCCCTGCACTTATGCTATCACAGATATCAAAGTCAAGGATATTCCTATAGTATGTGAATACCCCGATGTCTTTCCAGACGATTTGCCTGGAATGCCACCAGATAGAGACATCGAGTTTATCATTGAACTTCAACCTGGCACTGCTCCTATTTCAAAAAGGCCGTATCGCATGCCTCCAAACGAATTAGCAGAACTGAAAATTCAGCTCCAAGATCTCCTTGACAAGGGATATATACGCCCAAGTGCTTCACCTTGGGGTTGTTCTGCTCTCTTTGTTAAGAAGAAAGACGATAGCCTGAGACTATGTGTCGACTACCGTCCACTCAATGCGGTTACCATCAAAAATAAGTATCCCCTTCCCCGTATTGATATCTTGTTCGATCAATTAGCTGGAGCAAAGGTCTTTTCTAAGATTGATTTACGCTCCGGTTATCATCAGATCAAGATCAGGCCTAGTGACATTCCAAAAACGGCCTTCTCAACCAGATATGGACTTTATGAATATCTGGTTATGTCGTTTGGACTTACAAATGCACCGGCATATTTCATGTATCTCATGAATTCCGTATTTATGCCGGAGCTTGACAAATTCGTTGTGGTCTTCATCGATGATATTCTGATATACTCCAGAACCAAAGAAGACCATGCTAATCATTTGCGTGTCGTTCTTCAACGACTACGTGATCATCGCCTTTATGCCAAATTTTCAAAATGTGAATTCTGGCTAGATAGTGTGAAATTTTTGGGACATACTATTTCTAGTCAAGGCATATCGGTTGATCCAACCAAAGTTCAAGAAGTTATGGACTGGAACCCTCCCACTTCAGTCCATCAAATACGGAGTTTTCTTGGATTGGCAGGATATTATCGCTGATTCATTCCAGACTTCTCCAAGATAGCTAAACCAATGACCGAATTACTTAAGAAAGAAGTTAAGTTCCGTTGGGATGATAAGTGTGAGGAAGCATTTCACACTTTGAGAAAACTTCTGACGACTGCTCCAGTACTAGCTCAGCCAGATAGTACCCAGCCTTTTGATGTCTACTGTGACGCTTCTGGAATTGGCCTTGGTTGTGTTCTTATGCAAAACAACCGGGTTATTGCTTATGCATCCCGAGCACTTCGGACTCATGAGCAAAATTATCCGACACATGATCTTGAATTGGCAGCAGTTATCCACGCTCTCAAGATCTGGAGACATCATCTTATGGGTGCTAAGTGTAACATTTACACTGACCATAAGAGCCTCAAATATATTTTCACTCAAGCTGATCTAAATATGAGGCAAAGGCGTTGGTTGGAGTTAATCAAAGATTATGACCTTGAGGTACATTATCATCCGGGCAAAGCTAATGTGGTTGCGGATGCACTTAGCCGCAAGTCACATTGTCATTGCTTGACCATATCCACCTTTAAAGACACTCTTTGCCATCAAATGAGAAGACTCAATCTTGAGATTATTCCCCAAGGTAGTTTAAACTTAATCTCCATTGAGTCTACTCTGCGGGATAAAATCATCATGTCGCAGCTACATGATGAGGGTGTCAAAATTATCAAATCCAAGCTATCCCAGGGAGAAGCTAAATATCGGTGTTTTCACACTGATCATCAAGGAATCCTATGGTTCAACAATCGAATTGTTGTGCCTAAGGATCATCAACTTCGTAAGCAAATTCTCGACGAAGCACATTTGTCCAAATTCTCTATTCATCCTGGTAGCACCAAGATGTATCAAGATCTTCGGCAACATTTTTGGTGGACCAGAATGAAGAGAGAAATTGCCAAATATGTGTCTGAGTGCGATACGTGCCAGAGAGTTAAGCTAGCCATTTAAAAGCCTCTGGTACGCTTCAGCCATTACCCATACCATCATGGAAATGGGAAGACATCAGCATGGATTTCATGTTGGTCTTCCCAACACATCTCAAAAACATGACTCCATATGGGTAATTATCGATAGACTCACAAAAACAGCTCATTTTCTTCCCGGTGCATACCACTTACTCTGCTAAGAAGTATGCCGAAGTCTATCTGGACCAGATCGTTCGATTACATGGGGTTCCAAAAACGATCATCTCTGATCGAGGATCCCAATTTATTGCACGATTTTGGGAGCAGTTACAATCAGCTCTAGGGACCAAATTGATTCGAAGCTCTGCATATCACCCCCAAACTGATGGACAGACGAGCGATTAACCAAATTCTTGAAGACATGCTCCGAGCTTGTATTATTCACTATGGTACAAGTTGGGACAAGTGCCTTGCTCTAGCTGAATTTGCATACAACAACAGTTATCAAGCTAGTCTTCAAATGGCTCCTTTCGAAGCGTTATATGGTCGCAGATGTCGAACTCCTTTGAGTTGGTCTGAAACCGGTGAACGCAAAATCTTCGGACCAGATCTAGTCGTTGAAGCCGAAGATAAGGTTAAGGTTATTCAATCTAATCTTAAAACCGCTCAGTCCAGACAAAAGAGTTATGCAGATAAGAGGAGGAAACCTCTGCAATTCCAGATAGGAGATTTTGTATATCTCCGAGTATCACCTACCAAGGCGTTCAACGCTTTGGCATAAATTGGAAGTTAGCACCTCGATATGTCGGACCCTTTGAAATTTTAAATGTTTGTGGCCCAGTGGCTTACAAACTTCGTCTTCCATCTCAATGGGTGGTTATTCACGATGTCTTTCATGTCTCTCAACTTAAGAAATGTGTCAAAGTACCCACAGAAATCGTTGAGACATGTGCCATTGAGATTGAACCTGATTTATCGTACATCGAACAACCTCTTCGAATCCTGGATACTAAGGAGAGATTCACCAGAAGAAGGGCAGTTAAGATGTACAAGATCTTATGGAATCATCACACCGAAGAAGAAGCGACTTGGGAAACTGAGTCTTATCTTCAAAGGAATTTTCCAGATTTCCTTCAAGCCAATCCCCAAATCTAATCATTCTGTTCTATTCAGCTTCGGAATCTCGGGACGAGATTCTTTTTAAGGGGGGAAGGCTGTAATATCCAGGTAGTTAGACAACTAGATACTAAGTTTGGGTGAATTATATGTATGCATGTTATAGTGTATATAAGTTGTACAATACATCAGGGTATAATTGTAATTTAGAAATTGTGTAAGTACTTGAGTATAAGTGTGTAAAAGTACTTTTAAGTGGTAAACCTAAATCATTGTACAGAAGAACAGTGCAAAAGTTAAATAAAACATAAGAAAAATGGACTTTATTGGAAACTAGGGATCTATGTGTAATTAACACAAATATAAGGGGTTTACATGTGAATGGTTAAAAGGTAAAAGTAAAACTCAGTTTTACTTAAGGACTAAAATGTAAAAAGAACTAGTAATGATGACTGCAGGAAAACTTGCAAAAAGACCCTCAACATTAAAGCATTATGTTTGATTACAAGACAAAGTTTATAATTTGAATTGTGCTTTAAAGTTTAAATAAAACTATATTCTTTGAGATTTTGAACTTGAACCTTAAAGCATTCTTGTAGGATTTTGAAATTCTCTACAATTTTGCTTTAGACACTTTTCTCATTAGGCTTTTGTATCAACGGGAATTTTCCCTTTACAAAGGAGTCCCTGGAAATCTCTAGATTTGCAAATCAGTCCTTCTGACCCTGTCTGCCTTCTTCCTCCTCTGTCACGAGTGCTTCCTCTCTGTTCTGCCTCTGCTCCGCCGCTCATCGCCGGCACAACAGCCCGAGCACCTCCTGCTAAATTTTCTTCCACGCGTCGCTTCACAGCTCTACCACCGCTCCTAATCCCCCGGCGCTGGCATTTCTACCGAGTGCCACGATGTGCTGGTACTGCCAGCACCACCTGAGCGCCGGCATTTCCCTGCTCGCCGCCCCGCCGCGTGGAGGAAGCATTAGAGACCCCCGGAGCTCTATCTTGTGGGCGCATCAGTACCGCAAGCGTCTCCTCAACCCATTCCTTCCATTAGCTAGTCTTTTCCTTGCCCTGGACACCGGAACGCCGTCGCCATTCACCCACAACTCCGGCAAGCTCGGCGCTAGCGCGTCCCCACTCTTGCAGCCCTTTTCCGCCCCATCCAACGCCACTGGGAGTTTCCCCTTGGTACCTGAAGCTTTTAGAGCAGAGCCTCGTCGCCCAGCTTGCCGGTGTGCCGCCGTCCAGGTCCTCCCCGTCGCCGGCCGCCTGCTCCACGCGGGTAGGCCCATACGCCACCGTAGGGGTCCAACCGAGCACCTTCCCGGGTAGCCCTCGACCTCCTCTAGCTTTTCCCCTCTTCTCCCCACTATTGCGACCCGAGCATCACGGATTTGGCCGGTCAAATACCGCCGCCCCTCTTTGACCACGGCCAGGGACTCCATTGGAGAAGACAGTAAAGTTTTCAGGGGGTTTTGAGCTAAAGCTAGGGGCTGTTTTGTAAACCCTATTTGAGTTCCCTGCTGTGAACTTTGAAAATGCGTAGAAAACAGTAGAAAAATCAGAAAATACGAAATTGGTTGGGTTAGAAACCTTATGCTAAGCTCTGCAACTTTTATTTTATAACCATGCCATGAAAGTGCATAGTTTATTCTGGATTTTAAATGCTAATAAAAGGATGCATTAATTAAATCTTGTGAACCATAGCCTTGTTACTGTTTTTTTGGAGCATGTGTTGTAGGTAATGTAAATAGCTCTGTGTAAATTTTTGAGGCCTAGATCAGCTCTCTAGCTAGAGTATTTGATTACTTTTGTTATAAGTTAATAAAAGCTTGGCAATTAAATTTCAGAAGTATCTATGCATATTTAGGAATGAAATTTTTGCTATAGTTTAGTTTATGAGTGTGATATAACATAAAAATTTGAGAAACAGAAACCTAACATAACTTGAGTTATAAATTTCAAAACTTAGATTTCAAGATAAATCATAAATAATCATTAGAATGCATGAAAGTTTGTGAACTTTTCTGGAATGCTAGACTTAAAAAGTTTATTGATGTCCTTTAAGTTTTGAACCCTAATATAAAACTCTAGTTAGTTATACCTTGAAATTTCAAATCTTGATCTTGTTTAAAATTTAGTAAGTTGTTAGTTATTGAATAAAATATCTAGAGTAATGTTATTTCAAATAAACCCCTTTAGGGTAATTTTCATAAGTATTAATTTAATTTTACTAAATTATAATTTGCCTAAGATTAATTCAAGGTTAACCATAATAAAATAATAACCTAAAGTTAATTACAATATTTAGCTAATCAATGGGAATTGCTAAGTGTGTAGTGTTGCTTAAGGTTATATATACACTACCTAATATAGTTAAGTTGGATGTTTAAGGTAACCCACCCCCGGTTGCCTAACGAGACTAGTTAGTTTAATTAGTACTCGATAAATGACTGCCCAGTACAGGGTAGTTAGATTATCGTCGTAATGTAATGTTTCTTCAGTTGGATTTGCAACTTATTGTGAATTAATATACACATATACATGTGCATGCCATAACATATAACTTTGCATCTCATATAGACTCGACCACTCTC